>NC_085140.1:264776699-264846950 GCF_024139115.2 Armigeres subalbatus | reverse complement strand
TTTAGCAGAGGATTACGGGAATTTTGTATAGTCATAGGAGGTCATTTCGCTCAAGCACGGCGGTTGCTGTCTGGCGCTTCAGCCCGCACGATCTGAGATTCTTCACAAGTGACTGGTTGCAGATGTCGTTTACCTTACTTCAAGCAAAGGTAGATACACTAAAAACAACCTTGATTGGAAGTTTTATGAACAAAAAACATTCTTAAGCAAGTTCTAAAATAATCTAAATAAATCTCTATATCTATACAATAGCTAATCAAAATTACATTGGCTTTGACACCGGGGTTGGTTTCCTTCTCAGCACCCATGTACGTGTGGCATTCATTAAGTAGGATCTAATTCTCACACACTCACTCTTGTGTTCTGATCTGCATCCTTGACTTCAGTCCAAGTCTGATTCCAATCGACTTCGTGTATTTCTCGGTTAAGGTTTCGTCACCAGGATCCTAGGTTTGCCTCTCACGGTGTTCTGAGTTCTGTCCAGCGCTTGCTTGCAGGTTTCTTCTCCGCTCTTAGGTGGTGTGTGACCAGCCTACGTTCATTCACATTGTAGAGATGCTGTTGATATCCGATTTCGATGGACGTTGACATCGGTTGATGAATATCGCAAATCTATGTGATCTCTGCTAATACACACCAAGTCTTACTTGATATACGCCATCACAGATTTCACGTTAGAGTTGCGTATTCAGGGTTTGGTGGATTGCCTGAACCGATTGGATCTCCATGTTCAATGTTGATCTTGGTCCGCCGGCCGTTGTTGGCTGGTTTTAGTTTTCAACCTTCTCCACTGTTTGCCCGGCAACCGCACAGTTGAAGTTGTTCACATCCAACGATTTGGTATTGTAGACGTTGAAGAGTTGGAGTGTACGGCCAGGTCATCCAGTTTACTCTACATGGTAAAGCACTGTTGCGTTGATAAGGCAGTATCATTATCTGGATTGAGGTCGTTCGATTGCTCTATGGTGGTGGGCTGATACAGCGGTCCACGATTTCGTCGATTTCGTCGATTTCGATGGACATCAGCAACAGAGATAGAATACACCTATTCTTGCCTCACTCTAGCAAATCCATTGTGCAGGACTCTGTGCTCAATCAGTACCAACTAGAGGGACTCTTGAAATTCATTGACCTGCTCCAAGATGATGGCTCTGACTTGATCGTATGCGGTGGAATCCCAACTGTTGCCTTCGGAGAATTGTCAATCGGATAAGTTGTCAAAACTTAAAGAAGTTGTTCTAAGTGGTCGAGCCAACATTTCAGCTCATCAGTTGGTTCGGTGAATGACTGGCATGTCGCGTCTTTCTCTGGCATCCACAGATTTGTCCTTGCGCCAATCATACGTCATGAAATATCGTAGAAGAGGCGATTATTGACAGTTGTTTCGGCTTTCCTTCCATCGTCGACCTGCCCACTAATTGGCGAGATCCGTCAACACATTGCTCGGATTCAGCGGCAGGAGGAGAGGTACGGGCGACGAATCAAAATAGACCGACTAGAAGATCCAGCTGTGAAGAGATCGTTCGTTCGAAGAACCTGGAGCTCGGTAGTGGATATTCTGGAAGGTGGTAGCGTAGAAGAAGAAGTGGGCGACGAAGAATGCTTTTATCGCAACCGGCGACAACTTTGGTGTGCTGTGCACTCAGCGGAAAGAACGGATTACAGAGATGTAGCCCGATGGAAGATTGAGGAGCGTAGAGAAGCGAAGATTGAGCAATAGAGAGAATCATAGGAGTACGAGTCCCATCTCTGTAAGTAGAAGGCGGGCGCTGCTGCAGGCAGGACAGAAAGGATGGTTGCAGCAACCGGAGATTATCAATTAATCACCGACTTGGACAGCTGAAATGTTGGTTCGAGCACTCCGAATACTTTCTCCAAGTCTCAGTCGTGTTTCTTCGAAGAGCCCCCAATATCGGTCGGCTGTCGGCGCTGTTGTAACACTATTACGCAATATTGTATTCCCACTCCGCATCATTCTGGAGCACGGCAACAAGTTGGGAGTGTCCCTTTATTTGTAATTCATTGACTACGGAAGGAATTTTCGTGACAGAGTCACGAAAATCTGTGTTGCACCCAAATTTTCAGATCGGATCTTTGTCTAGCCCCATTCGGATAGTCGCTGATGTGAGGAAAGGATTTCATCTTCCCTGTTACTTCTGAGCGTAATCGATAAGATCTTGGCGGGTGCGATTGACTGTGTACCATACCTTGAGCTGCTTTGGCAGTTTATTTTCGTGTAACAACTAGACGACTCTGATTTGAAATGGCTAATGATCACGAAACGCTATATTAGTACAACGAGCTAACCGTATGCTTCTTTGCGGTGGTCTCACCATCAACGTCAGCATGACAGGTGGCTGAGTGTCAGCAAGCCCCTCTTTGAAGTAGCCGGACGTTCGGAGGATTTCAATATCTTGGCAGTCTGATATCAAAAGGCCCCTCAATATTCGGGACTTGATAGAATATTTTCGTATTTTCAATTAAAATAGTTTTGGTAACAAATTTATGGTCTATAAATGATATATTTCGTTCCAAGATAAAAACAGTTATGTACAATGTTCAAAATAAAAAAAAAAATCATTCACAAAAAAAAATTTTTTCCGTCCCCTCAATATTTTTGTAAAGTTGAAGGGGGGGTGACATAAAATAAATTTAATATTTGTATCGGCCTAATTTTGAAGCACATATTTGGAGCATTTCATCATTATGACAAAAGTACATTTTTTTTCAAAACCCGCGTAAAAAAGTGTCACTCATTTTAAGGAGACTTGCGATTAACCGATTTGCTCGCAACAAGTCGCATTCGAAGCAAAATCATGTCCTATTACTTCCTATTGAAAATTGGCCTGGTCTGACTACGGACTACGGACAGAAGTTATGGCCAAAATACATTTTCTTCAGATAAAAATGAGTGAAAAAAACTGCTCGATTATTCCGTTCTCCCATCGACGAACTTTGCTTGATCCTGATTACAAAATTGGTGCTGATAGCCTTAAAAGGGAATCGGTAATCAAAGATCTTGGTATTCTGCTTGATTCCAAGCTTACTTTTAAGGAGCACATTCCTCAAAAGCCTCAAAAACACTGGGTTTTATCTTCAGGATAGCAAAAAACTTCAAAGACATTCAATGTCTAAAATCTCTGTATTGTTCTCTGGTGAGATCAGTCTTAGAATATTTATTCGTGCATTGTTTGGACACCATACTATCTCAACAGTATTCAACGCAAATTCTTGCGTTTTGCTCTGTGCCACCTATCGTGGAATGATTCGTTCAATCTTCCAAGTTATGACGATCGCTGTTAACTTATAGGATAAGAGCTTTTAAGTGTGCGTCGCGAGATGTCCAGGGCACTTAATGTTTCCGTTCTTCTTATTTCTCAAATTGATTGCCCTGGTCTTTTATCTAGTTCAGATGTAAAATTCCCCAAAGACAGCTCCGGTCTAGACCTTTCTTTCTTATTCATGGTGCCCGCAAAAATTACGGGCATAATGAACCCCTTATTGCCATGTGTAGGATATTCAATCGTTGTTTTTCTGAATTCGATTTCCATCTTTCACGCTCGGCGCTGAAAAAGAGATTCACGCACCTAGTCGCTACTACATCAACCTCTCGTTAGGCATTTATTTTTTGTATTGTAACAGTAATCGTTTTATCGAATTGTACCTGTGTTATCTGTAAGTAGATAGTAATTCTAGATTTAAGACAACATTCTATCATTTGGAGTATATGTAAATTCTGTTGATACAAAAGATGAGGAGGTTTTACGCCCAATCGAAAAAAGTGCTTATAGATGCACTGCTCGAACGGGCTTTTCCCTGCTCCCAATAAAGAAAGATAAATAAAGATCAACTTATGCGCTCAAATCACCGGCTCGGCCGAATGACATTTTTGGTCGTATGTCTATTTCGGCCAGATGCCAGATTCAAACAACTGACATATTCGCTCAAACTTCTTTCGGCCCGTTTCGCCGTTCGTCGGCCAAAAGTCCTTCAACGAAAAGCCATTTTCCCCCGCAAGTCATAAAGCCAAATTCGATTTAACCGAATTAAACGCTTATTCGAAACGGTTATTAGGTCGAAAGTGGTTTGACCGAAAATGTTATTTGGCCGGAAACGACATACAACCCAAATTGGTAATTTGGCCGGAAAAGTATTTTGCTCTAACAGTTCATCTGAATGAAAATGCCGTTTGGTCGAAGAGATGCCGTTTTGTGAAATGGTCGTTTGTCATAAAGAGCCTTTGGCCCTAAAATGTTCTTCCTGCAAAACAAAATTTCGATCAAACGGCTATTTCTGCAAAATGACCTAGTCGGGTAAACGACTTTCTTTGTAAAATGACCAATTGAGCCGAACGACTCTTCCGTCCGTATATTCATTTTGGTCAAATGGCCTTTTCTTTCAAACTACCATTTTAGACTAAGGGCATTTTCGATCAAGTGAGCTATTCAGCCAACCGATTTCTTTCTACGAAATGTACTGTTCGACCAAATGACACTTTCGGCCAATTTACTTAAGGCTAGACGGGCTTCGGCTTTTTGCCAAATAACCCTTTTCCGAGAGGCAGCCAACTCGAAACTTTGCGAAATAGTAACCAATATTTACTAGCAAAAACTACGCCGTTTCTATGGTCTTGATTGGAAAAGGCCTAGCAATTGAATAATTTGTTTAAGAATTTTCTTTTCTACATATTCCAAAAACAGATCTGAGAAATGTTGTCAAACAATTTAGTACTGAATCTATAGGGTTCTTCGCTACATATCAATAGTTAATGGTAAAAACCATGCAATAAACGATACATTTTCAGTTCACAAATGACCAAAAGTTCATGTATCTTGCCTTTTTTGTTCATAAATTCTATTTCAATGAGAAGTTCCTTGAATTTCAATGGGAATCTCCATTAAAAAATTTTCTTAGTTTTTACGGAGAGCTTTTCGAAATTTCAAAGTAAATTAAATTTTTTAAGAAAATCATTGGCATCAAATTCTCGTTTTCGATATAATGTTGTGGGGATGAATCGGGAAGTTTTCCGGGAATTCTACTGAATCTTCGAAATTTCAACGGAAAATTCGACGGACTTCTCAAATTTTAATCGGCGAGGAAAATTAAAGATCGACGGTGTTCAGTTCTGCGTCAGCGCTTGCGTCAGCGCAAGCAACAACACCATCATAAGCCACGCCCCCAAGTAGTATGCTGCGTTCGACTAGTCAGACAGTGCGAGTATATAACGAGAGTTCCATCGCGTGTCAGTTTGTTAGTTCGCTTTTGGTTCATCGTACAGTGAACATCATAAGAAGAAGAAGAGAAGAAAACCATTTTGCCATTTTGTAACAAAACAGGAATAAACATGTTCAGTTAAAACTTTTTGTGTTGCTTTCATTCTGGCTGATCACTCACTTGTCCGGTGCAGTTTGACGTTCCGAAATCGGTCCTTGTTAGGACCAGAGTTGATTAAGAGAATAACGCACGGCGAAGTGGCACGACTGCCACCTGGTGGAATATTAGCAACCCGCTACATGGATTGGTTCGTCATCGTTCGCTTTGCTAGCAGCAGTTTTACAGTCCATTGCTTGGTTACGCAACAGACGGCGTGACAAATTTCAAACAGTGACGCGCTGAGGCAAAAATGTCGGCGGCGGCGTACCAAAAACTGTCGCCGGTGGTGACGAAGGTGGCGTGGCTCGGTGGCACACACCTCTGGTTAGAACATAAAAAATAAAACCTTCAGAAACAGCAAAATATTAGTTAATGATGGGAAAACTTTAGTCGAGCTGAAGACGACCTTACTGTTGAGGTCGAAATACGTATCTGTCAAGGTACAATCAAGTGGTGGAATTGAATGGGATGGTACAAAATCGTCTTATGACAAGTGAAGACATTTCACTAAAAAGTTCAAAATAATTTTCCTAACAATCTTTATTTTACTATTTAATTGTTCCAAGCTTAAAAACCAATGGTATTCATATTGTTATGCAAATACTTTATCGTGGTGGTTTGGAATATTTCAATGATTGACATTTGGTCAAATGACATTTCGTCAAAGGACGTTTAGACATTTAATCGAATGTTTTCGTTTTCAGTTCTGAAGTCAATATCCTGTCGGGAATGTTTACCGTTTTCCCATTTATTCTTTCAATGAACCCATCATCATTTGGTCAATATTGGAGCATTAATTGTGTGACTTTCTGTAACACCACAATAAATCATTTAGTTATTAACCTTTATTGACTTAAGCATCTTTCTTCCAAATATTAAATGGACGCAACGCTATTTGACAAAATGTACCAAGATTATTCATTCGAAAATCTGCTTTCGGCTGAATTCCATTCGACCAAGTGTCCATTCTACGTAATGTCGTTTGGATCAAATGCCATTCGACTAAATGTCAATTGACAAAATGTCTCTGATGAAATTGTATAGATTCATTTTAGTACAACTATCCATTTCAATGGAAATCATAGATCCGCTCAATCACGATATCCAATTTTCAAGTTATATCCAATCCGATCCTGATGTAAATTACCTACCAGTCGCTTTTATTCTTTAGCATTAATCATACCGAAAGAACCTATATCATATTAATCGTATTATCCACATGTGACCTCAATAGCCAGTGGCAGTGCTTGTTATTTTCGATTTATCCGGATTATCAATTCCAGGCAAATCAGGTCAAAACAGCACACGTTTTCCGCTCCGTTGTTGCCCAGAAACGCCTCTAATTCATCACTCTGCTTCGGACATATGTTAACATGATCCTCAAACGTAATCTCCGAAACCACATTTTCATTTAAAACTACGTCCTGGAAGGATGCAACAACACACGATAGAACCCTTTCGATGGCGTTAGCGTTTCGAACATCCAACGCACCAAAATCTAACCGCCCACGTGCCACAGACGTACGAAAGGCAACATTCTTTAAAGCCACCTTTCAAGTTTCTAGATAGGAGATGGGTCCCTGCTGCATACGTCCATTTGTCTGTGAATAGAGGTTTACATGCCAACTCATCACATGTGCGGCTTGTTCATCAAGACGTCGGAACCCAAACACCAGCCCATATGACCGGCTTATCCGGAGTGATTTGCAATTTGGGCGTACATGGTAAGAAACAAACGCTTGAGTGTATTCCTACGAAAATAAGCATTATGTGAGAAAATCCAAACACTTAGCAAATTTTCGGTTATCATATAGGACTAAAAGTTTATGGGAACGAAGCCGGCATTCACACTGTAATCAATACTCCAAGTATTTGTTCACGAAGATCTGTTCGCCCAGTCATTCACCTCAGATATAAGCATTCATATATGGGTAACATTGTTCTACAGCAGATTATCGAAACCATATTCTCTTGTAGCACAATCGATTTACTTTTTATCAGAAGCCGGATTTGGAATAGGCTCAGCGGTTGGGAACAACAGACATAGATGGGAATTTCCTTTCATCAGTTGTATGGGCCGCAGATTGGTAAACATCCTCATAAGCAATAGGAAAACCAACGTTTAGTATTTGTTGCTGAAAAGATATTCTGAAGAGTCTTCACTTCTGATATTTGGGACCGATACCGATTTCACAATCACGATTGTGTTTGACAGCATCTCACTGCATTCACATTAAATATCCATTATAAGCCGATGTTTGTCAAACAGTACCAAATGGCTAGTGGAAATTGATTATATTTGTCTCAGCGTAGCCGCTGACTTTTCTAACAATAAACACCAAGGATAAAAATTGCATCATCTTCTTTTTCTTCTATGGCTCCACAATCCAACTGGAACTTGGCCTGCTTTTCATCTTAGTGTTATATTAGCATTTCCACAGCTATTGATTGAAAGCTTTCTATGCCCGCCAATGCATGAGTATGTATCTTGTATGGCGAGTGCAATGGATGCACTATGTTCAGGGAGTCATGAATGTTTCCCACCCTAAAACATTCTGCACCGGACCGAGACTTGAACTCGCCATCTCTCGATTGACAATCCTATGCAAGGCTAACTGGAGACCCATGAACCCTTGCAATTGCATCAACTTGATTCAAATTTGTTTACCTGTTAGAGTTTGCATCGTAGTATTTTTTTCAAATCAATCGTTTTTCATCGTCAACCAAGTGGCACATTGCGATATAATCTATTCAAATTACACCTTTATGATAATAAATATCATGATACAGGATAACTTGATGCCAATCCTCATGCATTAATTTTTTTTCTCCGCTTTAACATTATTATGATAAATGGCGTAATCTAAATAGGCTGTAAAAGTATAGCTCAAAGCATGACGAAAAACTTTACTGAAGAAAGTACGTTGCTGGAGCGTCCGCAAAAAAAAAGTTATAAAGCTTCGAAGTTTGAATGTTTGAATCGTATGAAAAAAAAATCATATTTCTGCCAGCACTGCCGAATTACGTGAAACAATAATTTAACTGAGTATTGTTTTAAAATTTTAGACCTTATGAGAAGTTAATTGGAGTTATTCGGAATTATTTCTCAAAGAAAAACTTTTCACTCAGCTCTCTGAGCTTCCATTTAAATTTGAGTAAAATAAAATTTTATGAAGAAAATCAAATACTTCGTGTCTGGCGTGTATCAGGAGGAGTGGCAGGGTATGCTAGGATGAGCACCCAAATAAGTCTCAGATTTGTGTGCTAGAGCGTAAATCAGGTGGAAGGAGGAGCATCCAGGTTAGTCTCACATGGTATGTCAGTGGTGAGCATCCAAGTAAGGCTCGTATTGTGCGTCAGAAAGAGTGTCAGGGTGTGTCAGAGGCACCCAGGGTCAGGGTGTGTTAGAGAGAGCACCCAGGTAAGACTCATACGGGATGAGTGCCTGTGTGAGCGTGAATGAGCGAATTTCTTTCGACGAAACTTTCGAATGATGTTTCGTCGAATGAAATTTGGTCGAAAAGACGTCGAAAAAAATCATAAGAGTTGTGTACACGACACGACCGCCCGACGTAAACTACGTAAAACAATTTGGTGAAATGAAGAACCTAGCAAGTCCCATCATTCATGAATATTACAAAATTGTTCTTTTGATTACTTTTGAGACAACACTGGTTTAGAGCAATATTCACAACATGAAATTTGTTGGATACGACAATTAAAAATTTACATTTTGAATGTAACTGATATATGTATTTATGTAATTAAGTCAAAATTGTTAAATTCTCGAGTTTTGCATAATATGAGAAATTTAGTTTCGTTTGAGTGCGTGTTGGCTCTTGTTTCGGACGGTAGAACGATCGCGCGGTTTGCCGAAATTTTGTGTTTTGTTTTTCCTTAGTGTTTTGCATTGCGCGGCCGGTAATAAAGTTAATCAGTTCAGTGCGTGTTGGCTCTTGTTTCGGACGGCAGAACGATCGCGCGATTTTTTGAAATTTTGTGTTTTGGTTTTCCTTAGGACGGTTCGTAAGTAAATTGATGAATATATTTTATTATTTTTACAGCATATACTGTTATTGACAACGCTCTATATTGTCGAATAGAGCGCCCTATTATTCACCTTTCCACTATTTCTTCTTCCGAGACATCTATGAAGTAGTATGGGTTCCTGCATCTTCACTAGTAGATGTTGAACTAACATTCCTTCCTTCCTTCCGTGATTGAAGGACGTGGCCGGTATACAACTGCTACTGTAGGAAAAGTACTAATCCCAAGTACCAATTTGCGACAATATACAGTAAATTGCTATATTGAGCATTGTATAGCCACCCACGATTTGTACAATCACATATGCTATGCTATGCTATGCTATATGAGAAATTTAGTTTCGTTTGTTTAATTTGTTAGGGGTTTCACTTAAAAAAGTTTAATTTCATTGTTATTTTTTCTTATTTTTCGAAAAATCTTCTAAATGAGCTTAATTTGAGTATTTCTATTGCAAATAATAATTTGTCAGGTTAAATTGCAATCTTTACTGTGTTTTACCATTAAAATGTCAGTAATCAAGAATAATTGATCAAATCACTGAAGGCGCACCTCGGTGAACCAAGCGCACTCACGATTTCACTACTGACGGCATCGTTTTGATTGAACTGTCGCCATCGCCATTTGACTTTGAATAAAATTAGTTTCGGATAGATATTCTCTTGTATCAAATTTTGGTTCTAAAAAGAAACGATTAACCTTCGATAATGTGCAATTCCTGCTACTGATATCATCCATGCAATTAAATTTTCCAACTAACCGAAGTTCTGCGTAACTAATCGAAGTTTGTCTCCAATTGACCAATTGACCAATTTTATATTGTTATTTTTTTTTCAATGGTACGCATTGTAAATCACTGTAAATCACAGAACATAACAAAATTCAGAATCTTGCTAGAAGATTTTACTGAACGCCAAGAGTGTGCTGGTCACTAGTTGTTGCACTTTGGAAAAATCCTCTCAGCTTAACAACATTTTTCCAAGGTAATGATGGTAATCAAAGAATATATTTACTTTAAATGACTCCATTCACTATCAGCAATTACAGCGGCTCCACCATTAACGACGCATAACATCAACGAGCCGTTGTCGCTTGGACCGCAACCAGGCAAAATTTTCTCTCAGTGAGGCTGCCGTCCCGACAGTCGCTCCACCATCGTTGACTGCCGCCTATCGCTGTGGGATGCCTTTGTCACTGGGATCGCTACCCAACGCCATGATCCACTCTCCGCCCGACAATCGCCTCCAATGCTGGCTCAAGGCTACAAATGAACCGCTTGCTGAGAATGCTCGAACGAAAATGACGCGCGCGTATGAGACACGAGTCTTGTATGCATAGAGAAATGGAGCGATGGGCGGAAAGGACCGTAACTTATAACAACCTGATGTCCGTGTTGGGGGTGCAGGATAATTGATTAGGTCTGAATTTTTACTGGGTTTGGAAAGAATTGAAATTTCCACTAGTTTAACGTTGATAATTATCCATTTTGGACCTTGATTGACTAGTAATTCTTTTTATAGGGATGGCTGTTCCAAAATGCTCAAACTCATTGATTTTACGACATTTATTGAGGAATATCTCAAAATCTCGACGTGTAAGAGTGAATCTGAAGTCAGATTCGGATTCAGCGAGCCAAAATCTACTAGGGACACATTATTTGGTGTTGGGGACAAAATCTTGTTGAGCTGTGTAATCAAAAGTTTCAATAACATTTGCAAATTGGTGGAGAGCTTCCGATGCGTTTGATATATAAATCTCAAAAATCCATAAAAAGATAAAGATTAACGTTTAAAATCTTACATGACTGACGACCCAATTTTGAAATTTTCATCTTACACCCCTATGGAGCCTTCCCTTGAACGTAGTTCACGTCAAAATGCGATCACATTACCAATTTACCATTCATATGAATATATTTACCTCAGCTTCTCCCTCCGACGCACTTGTGATTGCACTTCCGACATCAAACTTCTGCCATCGCCATGCGATTATATTTTGTGCTTTTGCGATGCAATTTTTAAGATTGAGATCCTTTTGATGAAATCTTTATGACTGAGTTTTCGGATGTGTTTCGCTCTTTGTACATAATTACAAATACCAAATGATTGCTCAAAGCTTGAAAAAATTTTACTTGTTGCTGACAATAACAACTGGATGATTTCCTACAAAAGTACAGACGTCATCATTGCGTCCCATCGATGATTTTGATTTTCAAACGAATTTACTCTCAGTCAAACCCCTTTTCTCTCATAAAATTTATTACTCTTTAAGACCGTTTAGTCTGATCGATGATCGGTCATGTGCTTTAAATCACTAGCTCAACAGAAGTCAACCGTTAGTCCGAGTCTCACGATAAAATGGCACTCAAGTGCTGCTGACGCCGATGACCCAGGATGATTTCCATCATGTTGAATTTTCAGCTGCAACCTTTCCGTTGGAAGCGCTAACCACGCCATCGGTGGGAACGAATTTTCTCCAGTAAGAACGAAAACGACCACCACCGTTGCTGATAGCTAACCGCTGGGGTCGCTTCTCTTCTCACGAAATCTCGACCAAATGAAGCGCACCTATACTGATTCTGGGACCGCTCTACACTCTGCGCGATATATCGAACGAAATGGGTCACGCGCGCGGGAAAGTAAAATATAGTAAAATAAAGTAAAACATGTAGCCACGCCCCTTTGAAGAGTGTTATGGTTGCAAATAATATTTGCACTCATACCGATAGCAAAGAGGCGGGACTATACTTACTTTATTGATCCTAAGAAGTGCTTCCGCACGCGCGGGCCATTTTTCGAGCTGTCGAGAGAGCGATCTTAGCGTCGGCATCGGCGGCGGTCGTCGGTAGTGCTAACGTCACACTTTTCAGTAAGAATCTTGCGTGAAAATTCCTCTTTCGCCACGACAGAAGCGATAATTTACCTAAAACGCCTTCCATCCATCCAATCAAAAGTTCATTACAGCGTCTTTCTCCGAAAGCGACTATGATTCGCCGACGGAATCTTTACGACTGAACTGTCTGCCGTTGCCCAGCGATTGTGAAGAGAATTAACTTCGGATCAATTTCCTTTAGAACTAATGGTGATTTTCCAAAGAATCGATTTATCTTTAATAGCGTTTGTTGATAATCACTCATAGCTACAGAACCAAAGCCGAAATCTTGCATGAAAACTTCACATTCTACCAACGCGGATCGGCATAGTGAAAAAAAGTCTGTAGCAAACATCAATACTGACGCTATACAATTTTCTTCAGTCATAATGCGAATCAATTTTCCTTCCTTCCGACACGTGTTGAGATTCACTACCGACGTTATTGCGCTTTAAATAAGTTCATCTCGGAACCGATTTCTTTTCATCATCAACAGGAAAATACAGTTAGAGTCTCGCGGGAAAATTTAATGTTGTGCCGACAACATCCAAATCGTTACAAACGCCATTAGTGAATAAATTGCTGTAGCATTTCCGCCGACACCTATGCTCGGACCGGCACTAATGCTATGATTCCGCTACCAATGCCAAACAATTATGCTTTGTTCTTTGAAGAAAGTTCGTTTAATATAAAATCACTAAAATCATATTACTCATAATCACGCTAGAAAATTTCACTACAGATTTTTCCAGTTCCTAGCGGTTGCACTTAAGAAAAATATCAATTTAACCTTCCTCCCAAATATAATGGTGGTCCTGAAAAGAACCGATTCGTTTCCACTTATGTGCCTCATTAACAGCAACTACTGGACTGCACGACCGCGATCCGATGATTTGGCTCTGTTGTGGAGTAGTATCGCCTCAATTACCCAAAACTACAACCCTGGTGCGATATATTAACTGCGAGCCTACATCGAATGCTGCTGACTGCAGAACAAAGATTGCCTGCGGTCAGCAAGCCATCAGACGGCTAGTCAAATATGCTATATGTTTAGCAAGACTATTGAATAGAAAGCGAAAGTGACCAGGCAAGTAACAATCACGAATCTATCCACACTCCGATAGGCAATGCGGTATAAGGGAGCTCTGATCGTTACCTAGCACGCAACAGAGCGCGACCATCTGGAATTGCAGTGGTGGGTATGTTTCGCAAGATTAGGTGGTTTTATGGGAGCAGATTTCAATCCTGAGAATCGTTGTTCGTCCGTATCATAGGCGATCGGACAATTCGTCTGCTGTGACCAGTCTCATTTCTAGTTTAGTTAGAATCGGTCCTCAAACTGAACCACAGGCGCGCGTAGTGGCCTTCGCATGGCAAAGAATAATTGTATACGTGTGTAGTAATTAAGAACAAATTATGTTAGCTTTAAGTAAAGAATAAATGTAGTTTATGTGTAGCAAGAACAATCGCCAGCCAAAGGAAATTGTGATTCAACGAATCGGACCAATTTGAGTGTTGGGAGCCGCCAAGGAAATCGAAGGAGGTAATTACCCGGTTCCTCAACAGGCTCTATGGACGCCGTTGATTACCCGATCCGCTGTTTAGAACACGGATGTAAATGATGTGCTGCTGCTGCCACGACCGCCACCACCATCGAGAAAATGGAAAATTTTCCATCCGCACCACCACCGCTGAGATAGCCGTTTTCACTGAGACCGCTTCTAGACGCCCTGGTCCGTTCTCCGTGACATCCAGAATGAAAATGACGCGCCACGCGAAACACGGGGTTTTTATATACACCGATTCTGTTTTACACGGATTTTTTACACGGCCGTGTAAAAAAATCCCATAAATTTGCAAAGTTGTTCCATTTTGCATGATTCGTCGAGAAATCATAAACTTTTACACGGATTTTCGAATTTTGAACTGAAAACTTTTTACACGGAACGCATCCCCCGTGTAAAAAAAAGAATCGGGTGTACCTACATAGGGAAAATGAAGCAGTGGATCAAAAGGCCCGTACCTTACTGCCTTTTGCCATCTGTGTGAAAAGACACTCGCATTCAAGTGTTTCTTTCTCTGCGTTGGTGATACACCCCTGGAAGGACAGTGTGATTGTGGATTGGAATAATCACAATTCTGCGTGGAGGGACGCTGGCATCCAACTGATTCTTCCTATGTGTTGGTGGGACGCGTGCAATAAGAATGGTGTTATTGTAGATTGAAATTATTACAATTTTGCGTTGTGGGACACCCGTGTTCATGTGTTTCGCGTTGGTGAAATGTCCGTTTTATTTGTGTTTATTTCGTCATTTTCACGATCGAAATACAAAAACTCGAAAAGTGTTGATTTTGGATATAGGGTTTGTTCACAGAAGTTTCAAGATATTTAGGAGCGCATCTTTCGATAAAACAGTTTGATATTAATCCCCTAAAGTTAGTTGAGAAAATTATTTTTCCACCAGAATGAGATAGATGCATGTGTCTTCCACAAAGTTGTAGCAAATGTTAATACGAGCAACTTTGCTGAATATCCAGTTCTATCTTATATAACAAACTTAAGACGTTTTGTAAAAACCCCATAAAAATCTAATTTTCATTCTAACTCTTTCCAATGATTTTTCCATTTTCCGTCTCTTCTAAAGTTGTTAAACAAGAAAAATTACATGTTTTGCTGAACTTTATATTCCATCTCACATACAACAAAAGTTATCTTAAATTATACAAATTCTTAGAAGTATTTCCACTTGTGATTACTCGCTTAATTGCAAAAGGTCAAAATTTCTTCACGATATGCTGAAATCGCTTATTTCATTTTCTACTGACATTGAAAACTTTTGTCGACAAGAGTCTTGCTGTTCAGATGCTGTGATAAAACATGTAAACCTTTGAAAATCATAATATTTGAATAACTTTTGTTTTATAAGAGATAGAAAGTTACAATATTCAGCAAAAACATATTATTTGCTGGTTTGACAACTTTGTAGAAGAGACGGAAAATGTAAAAAATCATTAGAGTTAGTTTAAGTTAAGAGAATGATTTTAAGAGGATTTCCACATGAACATGTTAAGTTTGTTATATCAAAAATGTAAAACTCATATATATACATATTATTATATTTATAAAGAATTCATAAAAATATAATTCAAAGAATTCAAATTTCTGTAAGTATTCATGTGATGTCGAAAATCAATAAATGTACAGCACACATGTCGAAGCGTTTCAATTTGATTAAAACAGCAGACATCTGCTACGGTAATAGGACAAACGAGGAATTGGCATTGATTGCTAGATTATTGGATCCCGTTGTATCAAAAGCCCGAAGTTGTCCAAGAAGTCGAAGAAGTTGCTTACAGAAGATACTTAACTATATTTGTGAAAGTGTGAAAGCGATGACAAAAGAACAACGAATACAAATCCAGTTGAATTTGAAACAACTTTTCCTTTGGTATTACATATTTAGAAAAAAAACTTTGCATTCACGTTATAACAAATGCTATTAAAAAAATTGCAGCGAAGCTGAGTTTCTATATTTTGATATAACAAACTTAACATGGTTTATGTAAATCCTCTTAATTTCTCTTAGTTTAAACTTACATAATGATTTTTTCATTTCCATCTCTTCTACAAAGTTCAAACCAGCAAAATTACATGTTTTGCTGAACAAGTAACTTTCCATCTCTTATAAAACAAAAGTTATTCAAACATTATGATTTTTTCATAAGTTAACAGTTTTATCACAGCATTCGAAACTCTCGACAAAGTTCAATGTCATGAAAAAAAAAATTTTAGTAAAGGAAGCATTGTATAATTTAAAAGACAATTGAAAGAAGAAAATGAAAAATAGAATGAAAATTGAACACATGATTTATAAAATCTTAATTGTTATATATAGATGTTCAACAAAGTTGCTCGTATTGTTTGATCGTGAAATGAAAATGCTAACATCTAAGATTTTATATAGACGCCCACAAGAGATTATGGTGTTATCGTTGAAGGTGCATTTCCGTTTTATATTTTTGACGATTGTAAAATCTGTAAATTGAGGAAAAAGTATAACTAGAACTGTAACATCGCTGAAGACGTCCTAAGTATAAGGTGCCAGGAAGCTTTTTAGACAAAAGACTAGATGTGTGGCATCGGACAGGTCTATAAACATGAACAAGCCTTAAATTTCTCACGAGGTAAGTCACAAATGAAAGCAATGCAAACATGGTGATGCATATGAGTTTTCTATTGCAAGATTAATAACATATATTTACATAATAAAAATAGAGCTATTAAGAAATATTTTTGCAGTACATATGACCAAATGTGTACATATACAAACGTTAGAGTATAAAGCAGCGTATTTCAATTAAAATGACATTCCCTTTCACCATAATCTTTTCAATTGATTGCTACATCAGCATACAGATCCTCAATCCGCCAATGAATCGATATCATGTCCAACCCTTATTCAGTTAGCGTCCACCATGCTTTGCAGTTTATCCTCGTAGACGGACGATAGATTTCATTTGAAATATGAATTAAAATTCCCTCCGAAAACATCAAATACCTAAATCATCCTAAATTCATATTGCATATATGTATTTTCCAATCACTGAGCTAAACTCGATTCCGAAGAAACTCTATTTTGGCATGCTTTTGTGCCCCACATCTTCATACTTTGTTCGTGCATTCGGGTGAAATGAAATGCTGAAACCTTGCACGTTTCAAGGATGCGATTACATACATGCGTATGATGAAATCTATTTTGGTCGTTACTTGCGTTTTAGTGAATCGAGATGTCTCAAAGAAAGAAGGGTAAGATGTTTAACATGGGCTACTATAAGCAATGTAATCACTTTTACTATGGAAAACGACTTTTGTGTTTATTCAAGAAAAGTAGGTTATTTCACTCTATTTTAAATTGAAAAAAATCCAATCGACCATGTACTCAACGGTCATTTTAATATAACACTAATTTCGAATTTCACATAACGAGGCACATTCACCGTACCCTTTCGAGTTTGACATTTCTCACTAGCGCCTCCAGTTGACATTGTCATATAATCTTTATTTAATGTACAACATGAACGCGATATGGTGGTTGAGTGATGGATTTTTCAGTAAAATGTGTCAGCTGTTATGTCTGTTTGTCTGTGATACTATTATTTGTCGTTTTAGTACAAGACAAGAAACAACCTTGAGACACTATGTGACAGAAAACGAAATTATTTACTTTAGTTTGAGATTAAATTTATTTCTGTTTTAACGCACAAAAGATTGGAAGATTCGGTCGTTGGCTAACAGAAAGGGGTTTATTTTTTCTGAAATGCAACCCTTATCATGCTCCTCATCGGATGTGATTTCAACAGGCAGGTACTGATGATCTCGTCGGTGAATTATCGTTTACATGTCGGTTTAAGCAAAGGTTGCCATCTGTAAAATATATCATCACGATCCCGTAAAAGAAGGTCATCCGATACAATTGGTATAGACTCTTGCGATTAATACTCAGATATGAGCACCAGTGGAAACTCTGAACATAGAACAAGCAGTTTATTTAAATTACTGAATATCAAAACGTGATTTTTGATAATAATCTGACTGGAATACATATTAACAAAGACGCAACAAACAGGCGAACACTTGAGTTAACAGGTCGGTTATTTAAGTGTTATGTCTGAAACTCAATGAATATGCACAAGATGTGATAGATTTGGATTGGAAAAGGTATTGGAGGTAACGCTCCTTCGGTGGGTTTGATCCAGAAACCGTACGCTAGGAGTACTTTTCTAACTAATCTACGAAGGACCTCTCGTCCTCCGCAGCTTAGCGGTTCCGATGAAACCAAATTCCAGCACGGGCACGTAGCCGAACTCTTGCAATACATTTTCAGAACTAACTCTGTCATATGTATTTTGTACAATCCAACCAAGTAGGATGAGTATTAGTATTGTCCGCCTCTACACACTTCTTCATCAGCAACGGCGCTCAATGAAACTTGAAACCAAAATATATTATCTCTAATGCGTAACTTTTCCTACCCAATAGAAAAAACTTTTTTCATTCGCCAGCTAATTGCCACACCGAGTCCTTCCAACAAGCTCAATTTGCGTAGGGCCTTCCGGACTGTGCCTACGATCCGGTTCGTCAAGAAGTTTCAACATGTAACATCATTATCGTCTTGTTCTCGATTTACACTCTCGGAAGCATGACTTTGCATCTTCGCATGAGTTAGAACACTTGAAACATTCTAAACCGCCAACACCCACATTTAGGGCCAGGCCGCCGTTCGGGTGGCTGTTTTTGTTTCATTTGGGCGGAAGAAAGATTCATCTTTTCGGAATTTATAAGTGGCTCACTGTGAGCAACGCTCTGGTAATTGATTTTAACCTCATAGTGAAACGAGGGGTGAGTATGTGATAGGAGTCACAAAGTATTCTTTAGTTGTGTCATGTGTTTCATTGGTTGGTATTCATAAATCGAATACTTCTGCGGAAATGTAACCCGGTGCACGCATTTGGAATTTCAAGCGAGCCTCAAAATATGCGGTAGTTATCTTTTTCATAGAAATATTCATATATGGCGGCAATTAAAACCAGTTCATTTGTTGACCATCTGTGATCACTGGATTGGAAAAATGGTTTTCAGCGCCGGACTTTTGGTTTGCCGATGAATTATTTCACACATGACTTGAGAGATGAATTACAGTTTTCGATTTATCCACCCAAGCGCGTGAATCGAAAAGGTACATAATTAAGTATCTTTATTTGGATAGACAAGAGACTGAGAACGTATCAACACATGCTTATATCATTTCTAAGGTATGGCTGAATAAAATTTCTGGTTCAGTCTACTTTGAACAAAAACATTATCCTCTGAGCGTAAGTTTTGGCATGTTCCTCAATATAGCCATCGGTAATCCTGTTTTTATAAGGTCGGGGTTCTGCCAAATCACACCAAGCGCCAATTATACATTTCCATTTTTTTGCGAACGTTTTCGTGTAACATATTCAATTTATCACAAATCACATCGGACATCGTTCAACGCCTTAACTGAGGATATCCTTCAACAAATATACGCATGAATTGACATAAAGTATAAAGGCCTGTGCACTTCTTCTAAAATTCCGGCCCCTAGCTTTGGCTAGTTCGCCGACTGCCTGGCTGAGATCCACTGCTACGTTGTCTTGATCCCTCAGCGGTCGTGCAACATACTCTCTGACTTCCTGAATCCTCCTGACTCCCCCCGTATTCACCAGTTCCGGTGAAGGAAACTTCCGCACCAATTTCATCTCCGTGTTGCAGAGGAAGTCCGATAGTTCCGGTGGTGGATGGTTTCCTCACTTGCAGTTGGCACGGAGCGATCCGTTTCTAAAAGCACGTGGCTTAAGCGCCACTCCACAAAGGAGACCACGGCCCAAGTAAATTTGCCCGGAGGAGACTCCCTCAAGGCGAGTCCATTTCAATTTTCCCGATAAGGATTTATGGATCTGTCCAGCCAGCAACAACTAAACGTGCCAAATTGGGTCCACCTTATCTTCCATCCATACCGTACAGGAACACCACACACTCAAAGAATCGGTGAGAGCCCACCAGTACCTAATACACAATAAGCTAAGAGTAACGCTCTCATCATCGGCAGACTCTCTCCTCTCACCAACAACCATCAATAAGCTGGAAGCGACATAAACAACCCACAGTCATTACTCAACATTGGAGGACGGGACTCGAAACTACAAACAATCCACTCTGTGACGTTAAATACACACGCTCATTTTTTTCTACTCAATAGTGAGTAGTTTTGTATTGCCGTCTCTTTTTTTCCCACAGAAATTTTACTCACTTTTAATTAAAAGTGGAACCACTCAAAATTTGAGTGGTTCCATTTTTTTCAAAAAGTGAGTAAAATTTCTGTGGGAAAAAAAGAGACAGCAATAAAAAACTACTCACCGGTGAGTAAAATCAAAATGAGCGTGCAATCAAATAACTAATTGGCTACGGAGACACATAGAAACATAGAGCTTGCTGACGTTTGATCATCTTTCTCTTGTACGCGCACGGAGGGGACAGGATTTGTTTTCATCGGGAAACGCTTCCGAAGCGTTTCCCGATGGAAACAAAATCTTATCCATTCTGTGCACGTACAAGAAAAAGGTGATCAAACGTCAGCAAGCTCTATTTTATTGACAAGGCACGTTTATTTACTTAAATCTAATGGAACGTACACACGGTCAAGCAGTTTGACCAACATTGACTCCACCTCTCATTTATTCAAACATCCATCGCGTGTGTTTGGGGAAACCTTAAACCGTTTTAATTTTCTCCAACCGAGCCACCAACTGTCGAATGATTTTTCGAACAACTTCACACACGTTCAAACAAAGCAGCAACCAAAGCGTTTTCTTGGGGCAGAGTCAATATTCGTCAAACTGCTTAACTGGTGTGTACGCTGCATAATGGAACGTACACACGGTCAAGCAGTTTGACTAACATTGACTCCACCTCTCGTTTATTCAAACATCCATCAAGTTGCACCAACAGCGACACGAACAATCAATTTATTCGACCAACAATATCACACACGAACGACCGAAGCGCCAACTTGAGCACCAACCATCAAAAAATACATGGGAGTTTGTGCAACTTCACTACAAATGCTCAAACATGTTCGGCGAACCTTGACTCCACCCCCGACAACTCAAACCAAAATCAAATCGTTTTAATTTTTTCCAACCGAGCCGCCAACTGTCAAATGGTTGTTCGAACAACTGCACACACGTTCAAACAAAGCAGCAACCGAAGCGTTTTCTAGGGGGCGGAGTCAATGTTCGTCAAACTGCTTGACTGGTGTGTACGTTGCATAACATGGGCACATATTGCTTCGGGTTTTGTGTTTTGTTCGTTTTAGTGTTTGTGTTCGTGCATAACTTCTTACTCCCTAGCTAATGTGCGGTTTTCGCTTTCCTATCTATTTCTACTCTATTCTTACTCTCATGTGCTCTGTGCTTTGCAACGTACACACCAGTCAAGCAGTTTGACGAACATTGACTCCGCCCCCAGGAAAACGCTTCGGTTGCTGCTTTGTTTGAACGTGTGTGAAGTTGTTCGAACAACCATTTGACAGTTGGCGGCTCGGTTGGAAAAAAATTAAAACGGTTTGATTTTAGTTTGAGTTGTCGGGGGTGGATTCAAGGTTAGCCGAACATGTTTGAGCATTTGTAGTGAAGTTGCACAAACCTCCATATATTTTTCGATGGTTGGTGCTCAAGTTGGCGCTTCGGTCGTTCGTGTGTGATATTGTTGGTCGAATAAATTGATTGTTCGTGCCGCTGTTGGTAAAACTTGGTGGATGTTTGAATAAACGAGAGGTGGAGTCAATGTTGGTCTAACTGCTTGACCGTGTGTACGTTCCATTACGTTTTAACGTGACGTCACGGATCAGCGGAAACTCTGCTTCCCGATCGTCTGCGCTCCTGCTACTTTTTAGTAATTTTGGGTGGCGGCGGAACGGGCTCACGCACGCATATTTTCACGGGGACGTGATGGCGGACCCAAACGATAGTCGGCGGATTTCTCAACTACGACTTTCGCGAAAGATTGTTGCGGCTTTCTGTTAGTACATTAGATGGCGCTTCAGATCCCTCCGCGGCGCCCTACTCGGACGCCGCACTTCAATCAAAAACCCAGATCAATCCACCTAGCGTTGGTGGTGCCTTTCTCGCGCATTAAAAAAAATAAGAAAAACACATAAGAGAGGTTGAAATAGCACTTTATGGGGATAGATTTTACTTTTTCCATCAATTCATATGCATTTGCGGTCATTTGAATGCATTGCTGCAATCTTTGAAAAAAAAACATGTTTTTTTCTTTTTTGAATTTTTTTTTCCCAAGGGGGGACCCTTGGCAGAAAAACAATATTTTTTCAATAACTTTGGAACGCATTGACCAATCGGGTCAATTTTCAATAGGAAACAACTAGACCACAATTCGCGTCGACTGCAACTTGTTGCGAGCAAATCGAATAATGCTAAGTGTGTCTCACATTTTTGTACACACACACACACATACATACAGACGAGGGAAGAGTAACTGTGGCGGAACTTGCGGGGATTGCACAGTCTCTTAGTGTAGGTAAGGCGTCAGGACCGGATGGTATTCCGAATCTGGCCATCAAAGCGGCCATTGCTGAGGCTCCCGAGATGTTCAGATCTGTCATGCAGAAATGCCTGGACGAGGGAGTCTTCCCTGAAGCATGGAAAAGGCAGAGCTTGGTCCTATTGCCAAAGGCGGGAAAACCACCGGGGGATCCGTCGGTATATAGACCAATATGCCTGCTTGATATGGCGGGGAAGGTGCTCGAGAAGATCATCCTCAACAGGTTGTTGATACGCACGGAGGTTGCGGATGGTCTATCGAGTAACCAATTGGCTTCCGATAGGATAAGTCGACCGTAGACGCTATCTTGTCGGTTACCAAATCCGCGGAGATAGCTATCCAGCGTAAGAGGAGGGGAGTTCGCTATTGTGCAGTAGTGACTCTCGACGTGAGGAATGCTTTTAATAGTGCCAGTTGGGCAGCTATTGCAGATGCGCTCCTGCGTCTTGGAATTCCCGAGTACCTGTACAAGATTCTCGGAAGCTTCTTCCAGAATCGAGTACTGGTATACGACACGGAGGCGGGTCGGAAGTGCGTTGACATAACCTCAGGGGTTCCGCAAGGTTCCATACTGGGTCCGGTGTTATGGAACGTCATGTACGACGGTGTCTTGAGGTTGAAGTTCCCGGTGACGATATTACGCTGGAGGTCTACGGCGAATCGATCGAAGAGGTGGAGTTGACTGCAGCCCACTCGATCGCAATTGTGGATGAGTTCCAGGAAGTTAGAACTGGCTCACCACAAGACTGAGGTGGTTGTTGTTACCAACCGAAAGTCAGAGCAACATGCGGTGATAAGTGCAGGCAACTGCACGGTCACCTCAGAACGCTCCATCAAACTCTTGGGGGTAATGATTGACGATAAGCTCACCTTTGGTAGCCACGTCAATTACGCCTGCAAGCGTGCCTCCACAGCTATAGTGGCATTGTCCCGGATGATGTCCAATAGCTCTGCGGTTTATGCCAGCAAGCGCAAGCTTCTGGCTAGCGTTGCTCTGTCCATACTGAGGTATGGGGGGCCAGCTTGGGGCACGGCCCTGCGTATTAACTGCTACAGAACGAAGTTAGAAAGTACGTATAGGCTCATGTGCCTAAGAGTTGCGAGCGCGTACCGTATCGTGTCGCACGATGCACTTTGCGTCATCACCGGTATGATGCCTATTGACATCGTTATCGGTGAAGACATAGATTGCTTCGAAATGCGCGGCACGAGAGGCATCCGTTGGACTGTCAGGTAGGCCTCAATGGTCAAATGGCAGCGTGCGTGGGACAGTTCCACTAAGGGTAGATGGACACATAGGTTGATACCGGAGATAGGTACGTGGGTCAAGAGGCGCCACGGGGAAATCACTTTCCACCTGACCCAGGTCCTTACAGGCCATGGATGCTTCAGACAGTATTTACACATGGCTTCAGACAGGTTACACCGGGCGAGGCCGAGTGTCCGAACCGGTGCAAATATTGTCATAAGTGGCCGCATACCGGTGCCCTGTGGTCGAACTCGATCCTTTTATCGAACAAGTGGCCGCGTGAAGAACAACATGGTATCGTCGCTTTCGCGGCGTCGATCAACCGGGCGGGTTCCGAGCCCGAGGACGGAAAGGGGTCCTCGTCAAGGCTGGGGCAGGCGTAGGCACCGCGTCGGCAAGTCCCTCTGAATAGGCCCTATCGCAGAGAGGTCAATTTGGGGTGCACGCGGCATCATCATTCTTGATACCAGTCGTGCAGAGGCAAGCAGGCGCGAAGTCGACCCTTCCCACCTTTCGAGGACATAGGGCGTGGTAAGGCCACCTGGAAAGCTGGCAACGCGCTGGCACGATACCATGTTCTTCTAGAAAAGCGAGTCACGATGTTCGATTCTGCAAGGACACGCAGCCAACCTCGAGGGTGCGTTATGCACTGGCCCCCCTTTGAAGCATTACTTTCTGGTTGTACCGAAGGGACGATGGGCTTGGCGGCAATGGAAACGTTTTAGCGGGTTGGGGATGCAGTCCTGTCTCCCTCGTTTGCTGTTGAAGGTGGCCCCTAACCCCGCACCCAGTAAACCACATATCGTATATGAAATGATAAATTATATCGCATATATTGCTATTTTCTTTCACATTCGTATATGACTGCTTATAAAGATGGCTAAAATATGAATAATATTGTATATGATACCTGCCTATGCAATATTTACGATTGCGTTTATGAAAGTCATAAACCTATATAAACAATATCAGTTTTATCGGATCAAATAGGAAAAATCGTTTATGTATACAAATATTGTCATACAAATCATATACCGATATGCTTTGTACGTATACAGCTTCCACCTTCTGCGTGTTGAGCACTGAACCTTACCGATTAAATTAATTTCAAAATTACTTACTTTACTCCATCCGATCTGCAAAAATTCCGATTATAGCCGGTGTAAATTATCGCTCAACATCTGCGAACAACTAAAATGTAATTGAGCTGTAAACACAGCTCGATAGTAAACACGGTGAAAGACTTTACTGATGTTGACATTTCAGAATCGTTTATACGTGGGTTGAATCGTTTGGAAGGATTCAAGCTACATTTGTACGTACAACAACAAGGCATCCGAATCGTATCAATGTAGTTCATATCGTACACTGAAGCTCTTGTCAATAATAAATCTCTATCTAGATTATGATTGTCAAAATTTTGCTGCTTTTCAAGAGTTGCTGAGTAGAGCAAGGATAGAGAACCAGCATTTAGTTCCAGAGGTTAAATGTTCGAGACAGGGTTGTTACCATTTATTTTTTCAAATATTCACTAAGTCGTATAAATGATCATGAAAACTCGAGAAAGTCCTTATTTAGCACGTATATGGCCTCCACTTTAGTAGGTATATAGCGATTCGGTGCATTATATACATAATATCTTATGTGTATATGATAACCTATATCAATAGCAATAAGTATAAAAATGTTGACTGGGCACTTCCTGGACAACCCAGGATGTCTGTTGAGCAGATTCCCCCTCCATTGCTTAGGAAGGGAAAAAAACATCACCTCAATTCGTCGAGCTGAGTCGATTGGTATATAACACTATGGGTCTCCGAGCCTTCTATCAAAAGTTCGGTTTTGGAGTGATCCTATAGCCTTTACGTATACTTTGTATACGAGAAAGGCAAAATGGTTTGATGACTCACCGGTTTGTTTGGGCTTTACTTAACCTAACTCAGTCGACGACCTGATGATGGGGTCGACGCTCTCGGCTTGTTGACGGCGGTGATCGCTTCTCAATGAAGCCGACGAAACGTAATGGCGGTTGCTTGCCGACTGGTGGATCTCATCCACGTGGAGGTCCCCTCGGTCCCCTCGGATCGATATGGCGATGGATCGGTCCACTTCTGGCTGGTTGATGTTTGCCAGGAATGCTTCGTCCGTCGGGGAGAAATGTCGCGCTGGGGTACGATGTGATTGCTGCGGGTAGGAAAATTCACGCCAATCTGGCTGGACGAACAATATGAGCACAATCACTAAACATCACACTATGAGCACGTCAATTTACCTTTCTCTTTACAATTATCTCCTACTACCGCACACAATCTTGCAACGCACACTTTATCTTAGCCTACTATGGAACGAACAAATTATTCAATTGATTATTTACATTTAACGTCACTTAAAGGTACATACTTATGCAGAACGAAACATAATTAGAACAACGGGGACACTTCCAACTTATCGAGATATCACGGACGAAATGATTGAGTTCGTGCATCCTCAGATTAAGGAAAGCAGGCTCAGGCACAACCGGAAGTACGTCATTTCCCGACTCCCTTCGTGTATGATCGTGGCCTTATTGGTACGATGGATAATCTGACACGAAAGTTGTGCTGCTTTCCCTCTCCCACCTTATCCGAAAAACAAATGGCCTCGACCTTGGAGAGCTTGGCTTAAAGGGAAAAATTATGTACATACATTAATTGGCGATTAAAAGACGGAACTTCTTACAATCTACCTTATTTGTTAAAACTATATACAACATTATTTACAATATTCCTGACTGCTACACACTGGGGGTGTCCTACATATCCGAAGCGCTTCCTTCTTCTTTCTTCAGTAGGTTGGCTGTTCGAGTACCGAGGTTGGTCCGACGATTCCGGCTGGCATAAGACTTCCGGTTCACCGGCGCTCTGACCACCCGAAGTCAAACACCGTTCACTGCGCTGAATACTGTTCAGAACCGGTACTTATTCACTGGTCTCATTTCCATCTGCACTGCAGCTCCATCAGTATTTGCGTCACGACTCTACTTACCGCATGCTCCATTTACGCTTCCATACCAACGACGACAGAATCCCAGTCGCCAAACAACAGAATCGCGTTGCGATTGTCGCGTCGCTCGTGTTTTGGGGAACAACTTGTTTCACAAAGCTGTGCGAAAAACTATTGTCCCCAACGGAAAACGAGCGTGAACGAAGACCTTTGTCATAGCTTCTCCGTGAGGACTGCCTATCTGATTATGTGTTTCTTCGCACTTCGCACTGACCCCACAATCATGGGTCACACACTAATACGAGTATCGTCCATTTGTCCAACATCAAAATGGAGTGACTAATTACTATTACAAAGTGACCCATATATGTGGGGTTAGTGTACCTACATGATCATTAACTTGAGCATGATTGACCGACTATGGTTGCTACTCCGTAATTGCCAGGTCATCAGTTTTTCTTCGCACTTGTATACAAGTGCGATAAACTTGTTTTCATGCTTTATTTCGAAGAGGTTTTTGGCTCTGTTTTATCGTTCTTCGTTACCTATTGATAATGAGAGCGATGCAAGCCCTGCTAAACAGGTGAATAAATTTAGGTTTAAAACCAGAGTACACTTCGCACCATCTTCCCCTACACCAGCAGTGGTAAGGTAGGGAGATTGCGTTCAGTCGAAAGTGTTTTAGGTAAACAGTCTGCCAGAAGTTTATGCAAAAGTACTCCAGAACTGGGGAGAGCATTACATGCCACTTGACAAAGTTAACCTATAAAACAAAATGATTCTTCGTGCTTTTTTTACACCTGCTTGTGCGAGATGCAATGAGCTCAAGATCCATTTGCATGGCAGTTTTTCTAGGATTGGATGGATTTTGTTCGTTGCTTTTTGTGACGCATACATATGTTCACTATGATATGAGGCAGTTCGCGAATAGAAAAAAGTAATGGCGAATTCGCAATCATTGGAAGTATTTAGCTTTGTGGCTGACTAGCGGGTTTGAACTGAAGAGCACTCAAACGAATCCGAATGTTTGTTTGCGTTTTAGATTGATATTTGTTCAACAGTTTTTCGGCGCACAGCAGCAAATATGAGTTTAGTTCTTATGGCTTCCGAGCCTCTTGAAAGGAGGCTTCCGAGCCTCTTGAAAGGAGGCTTCCGAGCCTCTTGTCTTGAGGCTTCCGAGCCTCTTGTCTTGAGGCTTCCGAGCCTCTTGTCTTGAGGCTTCCGAGCCTCTTGTCCTGAGGCTTCTGAGCCTCTTGTCTTGAGGCTTCCGAGCCTCTTGTCTTAGGGCTTTCGAACCTCTCAAAAGGAGGCTTCCGAGCATTGTGGCTGACTAGCGGGTTTGAACTGAAGAGCACTCAAACGAATTCGAATGTTAGTTTTTTCAAAAGGAGGCTTCCGAGCTGTAACGAGTTACAGAATAATCGATAAAACGGAAAAATAATTTAAAAAAAAACAATTAAAATAAAGTAAAACCTAACTTGCATACAACTTGCTCTAGTAGCCGATTTCGCGCATCAAGTCTCTGATCTTTTCCGAGCGGTGATACGCCAGAGGGGTTCTATTCGCATCTTCGATACGCGATTACAGGTGTTCATCTTTTGATAAAGACCTCAGGAAGTGGATACCCGATAAAGGCCGAATGAAATGATCTACTTCGGGTTCGTAAAGCGGTTGTTGGCTAGACAGACTGCCATAGCTGATCCTCTCGTAGTTTGACTGTCCAAGCGTTAACAGCTCTATAGCAAGTGAGTCGCAAGTTATAAGCCACGAGTTTGAGAAGCCATCGCGGTTAAAATACCAGAACAAATTTGTTAAAACCATCGAGCAAAATGCGCTGTAGTGTTGCAAGTAGCTAGGTAATTGCTAAATTTATATAAAATGCACTGTGCCCTAATGTGAAATATCCGATCTAGGACTGTTGTATTCCGACAACGAAGAAAATCGTATAAAGGAAAAGTTTCCTGTTTTGCCGCGCGAGAAAAAAATCTTTGTAAAGGTAAAATTTTTACCGTGCTCACCATAATGCCGATATACCTTAATTTGTAATTTATTTCATTCGAAGAATTCCTTCGAATGGAATCTATACCATTTCGTCGAAAGACATTTCGTCGAATGACATTTAGTCGAATGACATTTGGTCGAAAAGACATTACGTCGAATGGACATTTGGTTGAAAGGACATTTAGTCGAAAATGTTTTTTTAATCCATTAGATAAGCAGGACATTTGGTCGAATGACGTTTGGTCGAAAGGACACTACGTCGAAAGGACATTTGGTCGAATTGACATTTAGTCGAAATCTGATTTAAGTATGAAAAATCTTCGTACATTTGGTCGAATGGCGTTTGGTCGAAAGCGAGTTTTCGAATTAAAAATCTTAGTAAATTTAGTCTAACAATGTTCCGTCGAATGGCTATTTGAAAGAAAAGAACTTTAGTCAATAACAATAAAAAAATAAATGATTTATTCGGGTTTTCTAAAAGTCACATAATTATTGCTCCAATATTGTCCAAAGAATGATGGGTCCATAAAAACAATAAATAATACGAAAACGGTGAATATCCCGAGAATATTTCCGACTGCTCGGAATTAAATTTTCGGCCAATAATAAACGAATTATGGTTGGAAGACAATTTCATTCTGAACTAATTATTGTATAAATATTGAGTGAAAGAAAGAGTTTCAATGAAAAGAATAAGAAAACCATTTTCATTCGACCAAATGTCCTTTCGACTAAACGTCCTTTCGACGAAATGTCATTAGACTAGCTGTCAATCAACGAAATGTTCCAAAGCCGAGTACTATGAAGAAGTAACATTGATATCATTGGTTTTTGATAATGTACCGAAAAAAATAGAGGATATTTCATCATCAGTACCTAATATTTTACTATTTCTGTAGGTTTTCAATTTTCCTGTAATACACCAGAGTCTCCAGAAGTTTCTTTAGCTCGGCTGAAAAATCCTCATTGACATCCATATTCGTTTCTTCCGCTCTTCCGCACTTCCGCTGAACTTCCTCACGTCGACTGAATTACTCTTATCAGTTTATCCATGAATCTTGTGGATTATTTAATCAAATTCAACCAAAAATCTATTGACGAATTATCCATTTAACTAATTACCTATTACCGACTAAACACTTTCAACATTCGACTAAATTTCCATTCGACTAAATGACCTTTCGACTAAATGTCCGTTCGACTAAATGTCCATTCGACTAAATGTCCATTTGACTAAATTTCCATTCGACTAAATGTCCATTCGACTAAATGTCCCTTCGACCAAATGTACTTTCGACTAAATGTCATTCGACTAAACGTCATTCGACGAAATGTCATTCGACGAACTGTCCCAAAGCCTTCGAATGAAGGTGGCACCCCTAGGGGGAACGTGTCTGGCACTCGTCATGGTGAAACCACGCGGTAAATCGATCGTGTGACATCGACAAGACGTCATCAGTGGCCGCGCGTCATCGCGCCGCCGTGAAACTCGTTGGGGACCGTTGCAGTAACGTAGTCACGACCACGCAACCACAGTGAGCAAAGATACGAACCGGTTCGACGTAGTGTAGCCCAGACCCGACACTAGAGGGCCGCTACTCGTAGGCTAGACCGTGCAATCAGGTGAACCAGTACGTGCATCTTGACGCCGTTGGACGTCAAGGGAAGTCGATGGATACCATAAAGGGAATACGTTGGGGAAAGTAAACGAAACCAAAATTGTATGATACTAATCCTAGAGAATAAGAATGGAAAATTGTGAACGGGGAAATGGAGAAACTATGGAAGGAAAGATGGTTCCAAATTCTGCACTAAAGGTGCGATACCAATAGCGCCAATAAACGGAAAAGTATGTACTAAGAGCATAATTGAGCAGATAGACTTTTTGTTCAACGCAATATTCCCTAGCAAACTATTGGAGCTGAGTTAAGGCAGTATCGGTTTTTTTCCGTTTTGAATTTAGTATAGGCTCTGGACTTGGGTGCCTTTTCTACGGACTGGAACCAACTCCACCCTGTAATTGTATCTCATATTTTGTTCATTTAAGATTGCTCATTCTGTAGTTAGACGGTTGAAGGTTTCGGTTGTGGATTGAAGTTTGGGATTTTGGAACTCGCCTTTGAGGTCTCACCGCCGGGCACGGAATAAAAGAGAAGTATCGAGCAGCTTCACGGCAAGTAATACATGCTTGCCTGGCGCTAAAGTGGAGTTGTATGCAAACCAATCCTAATTTATCGTCTACTCCCGTTTCAGAGCCTCAGGAAGGGAGGCTTCCGAGCCTCAGGAAAGGAGGCTTCCGAGCCTCTTGAAAGGAGACTTCCGAGCCTCTTGAAAGGAGACTTCCGAGCCTCTTGAAAGGAGACTTCCGAGCCTCTTGTCTTGAGGCTTCCGAGCCTCTTGTCTTGAGGTTTCCGAGCCTCTTGTCCTGAGGCTTCTGAGCATCTTGTCTTGAGGCTTCCGAGCCTCTTGTCTTAGGGCTTTCGAACCTCTCAAAAGGAGGCTTCCGAGCTTTGTGGCTGACTAGCGGGTTTGAACTGAAGAGCACTCCAACGAATCCGAATGTTTGTTTTTTCAAAAGGAGGCTTCCGAGCCTCAGGAAGGGAGGCTTCTGAGCCTCAGGAAAGGAGGCTCTAAGCCTCTTGAAAGGGGGCTTCCAAACCTTTTGCAACGACGCTACTAAGCTTCCCAGGAAAAGGCCTATATGTCTCTCAAATAGAGGTTTTCGCCTTCAGATTCTTGATTTTATTTCAGAAATATATTTCTTAAATATTATTCAACATTTTTTGATTGCGTTGAAGATTTTTAAACGACGTTGTGTCCTTTTGACACACAGCCCTTCATACACTGTCCTTGGGATAAAAAGATTCAGGATTCAAAAGTTTTCGATTTTCTGATCGCCATGCATATTATGTAGGGGAACGGTTCGCCACTTCATCTCATAGCTCCTATTTCCATCCCATCAAAAACAAAGAAATGGAAAGGAATTTGGTTTGTTTATTATTTTTGTGATTTTTTTCAGCAGTGAGCACGCATGTTGACAAAAAGAAGCGACGAATTTGGTGCTGTATTTCTTTGTTTAGCGATGAGATGGATATATGTACAGTGAGATTGAGATCGGAACATTTCCCCTACAATACAAACTGCCCATGATCGCATATTTGTAATACTCACCTTTTTGTTCATTTTGTAAAAAACCTGTGGATCGCTCGCTCAGATAGCTCAATTTACAGAATCTAATCCCACAACGGTAAAATAGACTTTACTATCTTGCTTACCTGTGGTAAGCTGAAAATGATTGAGTTTGTGGGGAGGACTATATATATATTTACTAGTCGACCCGGCAGACGTTGTCCTGCATAGTAGGCGAAAATGCGGGTTGTTAACTGCCCATACGAAATTCCCATACAAATCTTTATTTTAGTTTTTCACGGTTTACTCAACTTTACTAATGATTTTTTTCATATAAACCCGTCGGAAGCTGTAACGAATATAATATATATATATAGTAGTTCTTATATAGTTCTATATATAGTTCTTAATCATTCAAATCATCAAAATAATGAAAAGAACAAAAATAAATGGAAATGGCAGTTATTTTTTAATTAAATTTACATATTCAGAGTTTATCTTGGTTATTTGATATGGTTTATTTCTTGAACTTCCGCTTAACAATTGCACAACTTTTATCATAAAGTTGTGTAAGTTTGATACAAGTGTTCATTTTACCTGCATACATGCCTTGTGATAAATAACTCTTCCTCTAACTATGCAAACCAATAATTTTAACATTTACCCCTGCAACATCTTTGTGAAGGGTGTCCAATTTGTCGCTGTTGTTGGAACATATTGGAATTAAAGACACTAGATACAAAGATGGGAAGTCTGATCCCTGAACAAATAAATCACCAGGCAACTCTGCGTGCGCAACACTGCTGATGCTGGATATACTTTCCACATTGGTCTATACGAATTTCATAATTCAAAAATATTTTATTTGTATCGTGTTCAACTACCCAATAAAAAGCCACAATTCACTATAAACATGTTTAATTGATTTTCAACCACATACGAACACATTTTTACCTAAATTCATCAAAAATATTCAAATAATAATATAAACATATTTATTCGTGCTGGTTCAAATAAACCCTTGCCAAATGTTGCGCGCGATATTTTGGAATGACAGGTCTCTTGCTCGATTGGAATGACACTGACAGTAAATTGGGAACTCCAATTGGAACATTTCCCGTCTTTGTTTATAGTGTCTTTAGTTTGAACCAATGTTATGATGAATTTATTAAGCATTAAAGCTTGGGGAAAAATGGTTGAAAATTTCATCAGACCCTATTTTTACGGCCTCGTTTGGTATTTTGGATAGTAGGGTAAGTGTACCTGCTTTGGCCACCTTAGTGCCTAATTTGCCCAACCCAGAAAAATGCATATTTTTTAAAAACTATCGATCAGTTTCCACAGCCAAGAAGCGTAAGGGGGAAATTGCTTTATTTTCGGAGTTATGCGAGCAACTGGCCAAAACTTGTACAGTTACCCTAATAGCTATTCGTTCGGTCTCAAAACCAAAATATTAGCTCCGGTACCTTATTTTATTTCAAGAGAAACGTGTGCATGGTGCACATACGCATAAATAGTGTTTTAATATAAAAGCCAACTGTTCATTTTATCACCTCTTCCCCTACTTCGTTTTCGGCGTATTGCTTACTAGTCCTATCCGCATCGATAGCTTGTTTTGATGTTGTGCAATCGGCAAATATGATTTCTTAAATTGTTACTTTTTTGTTTGTTTTGACGGTTAAAATAACAAAATGTATAGCAGAAAAATCTTACTGTTAAATCGAAAGCTATACCTGCTATCGATGAGAGCAAATCGAAAATTAAATTTGATATTTATTCCGATTACAAAATAAGTACACAGTTTGACAACAAATCATACAATACTGAAATCCATAGCAAAATGAGATCAAAATATGTAATCAATCTCGATGATTCACATTTTAAATCAAATTATGATTTCAATTTGATGTCAAATTCAAAATGTGTTTTCTATATGCTCTCATTATGTTATCAGACTTGGCCCGGGATATGTTTCTGTATCTCATTTACATGGCGATGCTTTTATTACATTATTGGAAAAGCGCATTGGGAAAAGAAAATTGGTTCTTGTCAGGACCAGCATTTTATTTGAAAGAAAGAGTTAATTGCGAAAATTGATTGTTTCGGCGGCATCGGTTTTAGCGTGGTAGCTTGGTTGCTGTAGTATATTAGACGCGCATTACCGTACAATTTATGATGAAATGCACAATATGTAAACAGTCATTAAATGTGTAGCTCTTGCATTTGTTATGTGTTCGGCAACACTGTTCATGATGATGATTGCTGGTGAGATGGTGACAGCTCAGTCTTATTTAGTCGCAGCCGCGGGCGGACGCGATCTCACAACTGGCGACGAGGATGGGATCGTAAAGGTAAATATTGCAGATTTTCTTCGAAAAAGAACCAGTGGATACTGGTTAGCCGTTATATTACGAAAGTAATGGTTTCGTTTGAAAAATGTTGGAACCAGTGGAACCTTTTTCTTGATTGGATTTTGCGGAGTGAAATGATAGTTTCACTGCCGACTGGATGAGAAAAAGACGCGAGAATTTGCGAGAATTCTCCGTGGGCAAACTTTGCGAGAATCAGAGTGATTCTCTTGAGTAGGCGGGAATCTGAAGGATTCCCTAGTATTAGATGCGAGAATTTTAAGCATTCTCCAGGGGGCAAAGTTCGAGAGAATGTTTGACATTCTCGTGGAGAAGCGGAAATATTCAGTATTTCCCAGATGAAGCAAATCTGGCAGAATCTGTGGATTCTGAAGGTATAGAGAAAATGTTTGGCATTTTCGCGGAGCAAGCGGAAGTTTATAGGATTTCCCGGACGATGAGTTGTCAGGCGGAATCTGTGAATTCTGCAGTAGTCATTGTGGTGCGGAGAGTTTCCCTGAAATGTGAGAGGACGGAAGACTTCTGGTTTTCCGGATGAAGTTTCGTTTATTTGGATAGTCATTGTTTTCTCAGAGAGCGCGGAGTTAATGAGATTTACTGAAGCAGGAAAATGTAAAATTTTGATGAGAATGACATGCAAATGTTACATGGATTTCCTCTGAGCACTTGGAAGTTAGAGGAGTAATACATGTTGATGACAGTGAGTGTCGGCCTCGGAGAGAAAAGAAATAAAATAATGAATGAATTATGATAAGTGGAGGATCAGTATTCATACGGAAAAGTTCATTGTTGGCACTACAATGAAAATGAAGAGATCAGTATTTAAAAGATGCTCCTGTTGCATAACATAAGCCTTCTTGACATTTGGTTGCATTTAAGAGGAAAGATTAGTTGGAGGTTAAAAAAAGAAAAGATGGCAGAGTGTGCAGAGGTGCGCTCATGGGTGTTTATCGGTGTGTTTCGCAAAGTTCTGTTCTAAGGTATTGCCGAGCATCGAATGCTAAGAAGCTAAATTTTGGAAATTTGGAGAAAATATGGTCATGAATTGACAGTGATGTATTCACTTACACACTTAAAATAAATCGCCGAATTCGGTAAAATTTTACCGAAATCTCAACAGCAGAACTGTTCGGTAAATAATTGAACTGATTTTCGGTGATTTTAACAGTTGATCAATGGAAAAAATTACAAAAAATCTGTAAAATAAATTACCGAACTGTTCTGCTGTTGAGATTTCGGTAAAATTTACCGAATACGGTGAAATGTGTTAACTGTGTACTGAAGACCAATTTTTAGTTTGGTGCATAGTAGACATTATTTGATTTGGTGGAGAGTGTTGTGCCGTGACTAGTTACTTAAGAGCGATGGTAGCTTTGTCGTCGCAGTAAGATAAGTGGATTGGAGGTGCATGATTCAAGATGCACTTCGGAAGTAAAGTGATATTTAGATTAATCGGAAGTTTCTCGACTGAGTATAGTCTTTATTGAGACCCTCGGAACTTCGCTTGGATTACCAGTAAGATGTATGGCTCGACGTTGAATGTGTTGAAGGCGGCTGGATTCTATTACGACCCTATCTTGAGATTTGTGAGGTTGGAAATTATCAAACTCTTGACTATCACCATGTAGATATCTGAAAAGTGCTGGAGGCAACGATGTCCCGGTTTGAGATGTAAAGTCATTACAGTGGAAAGAGGGAGATTGCGCTTCTTCTTTGGCTGAGGAATATGATACGCAGCTGCAATTTGCGAGTGGGCGGTGTTTGATTCTTGTTCCGGTGTAAAGGATTCCAGAATGATAGATTCATCGGTGGGTAAAGGTAGAGTCCTGTAGGAGTAGGAAGAGTACTGACATGTGCCGCATTGGACAGGTCTCCTGATCGTTTGGAACACAATTTCGTATGGGAATGGACGATGAATATTGTTCTAATTCTGACAGTGTCGACACTTTGTAATACACGCTCTTCAGGTAAGTAATGCCCCATCGTGTAGGCTGCACGATGAGTGTATGTATTATAAAAGCAGGTGAATATCATTATTTTGCAATACCTTCATGCTTGGAAATTGTGGAAATACTTGATGAGGACTGGGTTTCGATGGGAGTGGCTTCAGTTGTGCATTTCAACGAGACGGTTGATACATGGCGTTGGTAGGTGTGATAAGGCATGCTGATTTGTGCGTTTAGAGTTCTTTTCCGACTATGTGGCTGGTCAAACTGGTTTTATCCTAATTGAAAATTCAGAAGATGTAGTGAAACAACACAGCCTTGCGAGCGAAGGCGTACCGTTCCCAGTCCGGAGATGACGAGTTCGATTCGAAACATTCTCGATCCCTGGGAATAGTATACCCATTGTGCTCTCCACACAAGATACATACTCATGCAATGGTGGGCATAGAAAAGCTTCCAATTAAGGAAGTGCAGATAGAATACTAAGTTCCAGTTGGAATATTGAGTCATTGAAGAAAAAGAAGAAGAAGAAGTGTGTTATAAGATGGGTTGTGATGTAGCAACGAAGAGGCTAGACCTGACTATTTGTGATTTAATGTGATCTTTGGATTCGGTAGTTTCACATGAGAGGTACATTTTTGTTGGTGGCTGTGAAGAAGACTGTTTCTGTCTGCAATTGCTTGAGCCCTGTAGAAGAAGGGTCGAATTCTTTATCCGAGGGCATTTGTCATAATATAGTAAAGTTTCTTTTAAAATACGTGGAACTGTATATAATGAGAGTCGATGCATAAATATTCATAGTAGTTCGAACCGGTGTGTGGTCGTGGTGTAAGGGTTAATTTGTAGTATGTTGGAGGTATGCCCGCTGGTGTCAGTTCTGGAGTTTCTTGGTTTGTGTAGTATATACCTACACAAGTGTTTGTTAATAATGAGATTGAATGCCGGGCAGTTCACGTTAGCAGGGGATTCATTCCAATATTGGCAAGTATTCTATAAACACTTGTTCACCATGTTTGTTCGTGTATAAATCGGTCGACATAAGAGGAGCTAAGAAAGAAAGAGATTACATCGGTCGAGTACGACTTTTGAACGGCAAAGTTAGGGTTAAGGTACGGATTTACTTCATATGACCGGAGGTTTAGAGGAGGTTTAGGCTTGATGTGTGCGCAATGTAGGTGGGAGACTGTTATTGAATCCATACCCTTGACGATTTATTGTGTGATAGGTTGACGAAACGCACTATTCGAGGAGGATAGATATGAAGTTGTGAAGGGAGGTGTTTATACTTGTTCTTTGAGTTCGCCCTGAGGCGAGCATATTTTCACGTTGTTTTATGTTTGTGTATAATTATTATGTCATCAATAACTTGAAATGTGGGTACAAGTTTAAATGTTGAAGACGTTGCATGAAACGTTTGCTTCATCAGAAGTACTTTCCTTTATATCGAATCAGACTACATTGGATACTGTTTGGTCGAAAAGTGGTCTGCGTTGGATAGCGCTTTGGGTTCATACCTAGGCAAGATAATCACAAAAAGCTGCATATACTGATATGTTTTTGAATGCTATTTACGGTTTTGTAGAAGTACATGGAAACACGCCAGGCATACTAGTACTTATAGAAATAGTTTACAATAACTGGATTAACAATATTATGACCATCATTGATTGTGGTGAGCGGTGAACATTATTGATTAAACTATGATGATTTGTATCACAAGCAGGCTTATGTAGCGAAAGTTGAATAATTTCAGAAGAAGATTTGAAAGATCCATTCGACAGTTTCATCTACAGGAATAGTGCAGGAATCAGCATCTGGGCGCTTCATGAGACATTCAGATGATGGGATAATTTTCAAAAATAGATGCTAATTGTGAAATATCACCGGACATGGTCGCCAATTTCGAAAGAATAGGAAGGAAGGGCATGCAGCAATAGGATTATACTGTAAAAGGTGGATATATAGTGCCAGTCATTCATGGCATAAGGGTTGGTAAAAATAAGTCGTGACTAAGACAGTTCTTGTATCGAAATTCAGTTGATGATTTGAAGTGAAGCGAAGTTAAAGATGGAATCTATTATCAAGACACTGAAATTAATTTTGAAATCTTGTGGGATTGCAGTAATGATTAGAACGCGTGCATTGTAGTTTATTCAAGTCTGTTTGGACTATAATAATGTATCATATGGTAACAAGTTCAATCAAATGGTGGTGAATTTATACTAGAGACATTTACCACATGACAACAGTAGATACAATGACCATTTACTTAAATTTAGCCTGAAGTTCGTCTGGCATAACTTGCGATGATATCTTGAGTTGGTGTGAAACCGTTAAGTAATTCAATACGTATAATCCAAACATGTTGGCCATTTTTATATCAAAAGGGGGATTGTAGTATATTAGACGCGCATTACCGTACAATTTATGATGAAATGCACAATATGTAAACAGTCATTAAATGTGTAGCTCTTGCATTTGTTATGTGTTCGGCAACACTGTTCATGATGATGATTGCTGGTGAGATGGTGACAGCTCAGTCTTATTTAGTCGCAGCCGCGGGCGGACGCGATCTCACAGTTGCTGTGAGTGATTCCATCCGTTCAAATTAATTGCATCATCTCCCTCCGCCGCGCTATTAAATTTGCTAGTTACGATTGAGTTTTGCACTATGAAGAAAGTTCATATCGGAATGTCGGATCAACTTACTTTTGTATAAAGCCGAAATAAAGGAGAAATAAGCAGAATCAGAAGTGGAGTGAAACCAAACTCAAATATATTTATTTGCAACTTCTTGATTCAGTTGGCCTCCGAGCAGTTTGCTCAATGTTAATAAAACGACATAAATTATTATGGCAAATACCATCAATGAATTATTGGCAGTGGCTGATTTTCTACTCGCCGCTACCACATCCAGCCGCTATAGTATATGCGTGAAATAGCCAGCAGGAGTTATCCGCCAGAAATTTGTATGGCGAAAGACATCTAATGCGGGTTTTCTCAAAATTAGGAACTTTTCATGAAAAACTATTTGGTACCGGTTATGTAGAAAGGTGTCCGCTACTACGCTTACCAAATATTCTTTCGATGAAGGTGCTTAATTTTAATAAATCCAACCTTTTCGCCATACTGATTTCAGAAAGTTAACTCCTAGTGTGCCGCTGTAAGCACGCTCAAAGCAGGCGATTCATTTCGAATAGCTACGTAGTCCTACGTTACCTTTGCGTACAACCCGATTGGGCTGCACCTTTGAGTTTTTCGAAACTTATGCTGTGCATATGCCACAGCCACGATATCTAACAAACAAAAAAAAACCTCAGATTGATCCACCTAGCGGTGATGGCGCCTTTCTCGCGCAAAAAGGTAATAAATGTAGCCTTTACGCTTAGACCTCGATGATGTACAAGAAAGGCAAAACAGTTACACCGTCTAATGTTATGATAGAAAATTTACACTAGTAGACGACAGATAGCGCTGCCAAAAGTTTCTCGAATTTCCTATGTTCGAATTTTGACTTTCGGACAATTTCATAGTACTATGAAACTAAACGAAGAGCATACTTACGCCTTAATGCGTGCAACACGAGCATCTTTATAGTACGATGAAACTCTTAATGGGAGCAAAACCACGGATAAACTTTAAAATATTCATAGATGCAAGGCATTTTTCATAACACTCATTGTTCTATGTGGACTATGTCTTATCACTATTTTAATATTATCTATTTTTTGCAATTTGCTATTATTATGAAATTCAATAGTGATCAACAGCGTTTTAGTCTCTATCGGATGCAACTTGTTGCAAGGAAATCGGTTAAGAGTTGCTATGTGAAAATTTGGCTAATGTTTTTTATGGCATTTTGTGCACACGCACACACATACACACATACATACGCACACACGGACAGACAGACATTTGTTCAGCTCATCGAACTGAGTCGAATGGTATATAACACTATGCGTCTCCGGGACTTCTATCAAAAGTTTGAATTTGGAGTGAAATGATAGCCTTTCGGTACAACTTAGTTGTACGAGAAAGGCAAAAAACTCATAAAATTGTTGAATTTTTTTTATCAAGTTGAAAAGGCTCAATAAAAACCCAAATTTATCCACCGGTGGTGATGATGCCTTTCTCGATTCAATATGTTGAATTGTTGTAAATGCAGTGCTTATTGCCTACATTTCGGCGGTAAAAAGATTTGGTGCAATTCTAGTACGTTGCTTAAAAATTACTTACCGTGGGTTACCGTGGGTTGCGCCACGGCTAAAATGATTAATGATTCAATGTGCATTTGTGTTTTTGTTGATTAAAAAATAAAAATATAATCCAAACTGCTTGATTTATTAAAAAACAAAAACAATAGTGTCCAACTAGGAAATTCCGTCGAATGAAACCAGTTGCACTCGAATCTGTCAAGCCCTTCTATATGAAACGCGTTTAACAAAAAAAATATTTATGGGCTACACACATACACACTTTTGGAGTGAAATTATAGCCTTCTGGTACAACTTTGTTGTACGAGAAAGGCAAAAAGGTTCAAATTTCATCCCAAGTGGGAAAAGTATATCAAAGTATATCACTCACTTAATTATAGGTTTTGTAGCTATTATTTTGATAAGCTGATCTGTGTTGACATCAGCTGCCATCGGTTTTGAAACTTAATTCAGTTAATCAATCGATTTTTGTTTGTTTTCTGAACCCTTGTAGTGTTTATTTGATAGATAGTATATATGTTTGTATCTTGATGTCTGTAAGATTTGTTGATTGTATTGCCGGTTAGGCAATACTGCCGATGTGTAATTAGTCAAAACAGTCCGTACGGCTATGAATCGAAGATGAAGTAAAATAAATAAATAAATGAATGAAACATTGCTGTGGTTCAATTTTGCCTACAATTTAACCTGATTGTCCCTATGTACACTATTGTGCAACCAATAATTTATATTGTAGGCAATAATTATCATTGTCTACAATATCACAGGTCTGTACACAACATTAACCTACTAAACTTATTATCCTGAAAATCGTTAAAGGAACAATGTCACAAGTTGTAAAAATCTGAATGAAAACGATGTTAAAATATTGTTCGTTTCCAAGTAGGGCAACATCAAGTAGTGAGGGGTCCCCAACGAGTTAAAGATAGGCAGCTATCCATTGAGTATCGGAATTGTAGAAATACTGTGACGCAGGTGCGGTCCCGAGGGACGCCAACTCAGTAGCAGTAAGTAAGCATCGAGAAAAATGAATCATTTTCCTCCACAAAGGATTGAATGACAAATTGTTTTACTTTATATTTTTGTGTTTTCAGCATTTAACAGGCATGGTAACAAATCGAAAAGGGTTGAATTGATCCCGAATTGGCTGTTTACGGAAACAACAGAAGCGTCTCTTTAATAATAAATCAGACACCCTATATTAGCGCAACTTCAAGTTTAGAAATACAAATAAAAAACTATTGGTTTTGTTCATTCATAGGAACTTATCCTTACTAATGATACACTGAGCGTTGCTGGCATGTGCTTGAGTAAGATAAAAACCAGCTGCCAGTGGTAAAACAAAAGTGGAATTATTTTACGGTTTCTGCTCATTTCGATGTATGACAAAGTCAAAAAGGTAAACCGCAGCGTCTAACTATAAACCGCGTATCAAACGTGCTGCAAAAGAGAACTAAGCAAAAACAGTTTCTACCGCTGCTGAGAATGCCTCCCCTTTGCTGAAAAACAGCAAAAAGTGGACCATTATGGTTGTCCGGCTTGATTTTATCCTCCCCTCGGCACTTCTCACGGCCGTAAAGTACAAAATTGAAAATAAAACTTTTACTGTCGTATGAAAAGTTACGAGACTGCCTGGCCCATATTAAAGCGAGGACGAAGTTCACACACAAACCCCTCCCGCGCCCATCCAAGCACACCCTTCCTCCTTTGTAAATTGTCTTGTTATCGTCAGGCAGCCCACGTTGTCTTCAAGTGGAGTGAAGATAGAGTTTAACGACGGGAATTAGATTCCCGGCACAAGTTCTATAACCATTATTTTGCTTCATCTACATAATTGACCACCTTAAATATAGAAAATATGTACATGTAATAGTTAAATGATTGATGAGCCAGCATGTTGCGGAAAAAGATCATCACCCTATGCATATTTTCTGCGTTGGTCGCCAAATGAAAACAAAATTTTGGTTAAAAAAATGAATATTTCGACCTCGTGCTAACACTCCCCAATCTTAAAATTTTCCACCACTGCCAACGAGTCGGCGAAATGAGCTGAAAACTGTGCAACCCTCTGTCTGCGGGATATCTATAGTCTATGTTACTTTAGGATTTTTTTTCATTGAGCTTCGGGAGATCATTGAATTTTATTAATTTTGAACGAGTCATGATAGGCAAAAAATGAAACATCTTCTTAGAAATAATACGATGACGAAAAGTTTCAGTCAGTCAATGAGTGAGGGCGAAAACAAATACAGGCATACCTCGATAGTACGTACCCTCGATAGTGCGTACCCTCGATAGTACGTACCCTCGATTGTACGTACATTTTACCTCGATAGTACGTACAAAAAAAAATTTTGTTTTTAATTCAATTTTCTGTACGATTTTAGTAAAAATTTGAATAAGCTTTGATCATGGCACATGCGGGGGTCCTTCATATGTTACGTAATAATTTCACAACTGATTTAAACACCATCGTGGGATTATAACGAATTTAGTAGCAAAACTTTGGAAAAAGCAGCGTGTCATAAATGTTTGCCAGTCTTACGTAACACATATTATACTATCAATTTAAACAGCGCCTGAAACAGCTGAGCGATGCGGAGCGCGTCCAAGCAAACCATCATAAAAGCAGGAGAATATCAGCAAGAGGAATTCTTTTGTCTCGGACGCGTTCGCACACGCACTCGCATGAGTATGTCATCGGCATAAGAGTGTTATCAACAATAATTGAAATTTTATGGGTATGATTTTCTTAGAAAGCAGATTAGCTATCCACTTAATTGAACAATTATAATGTTTATGAATTATTTTATCTATCAAGGAAATTAGTTCCAGTTCTAGAACCCTTCCCCAAGCATTAGTTCATCTGATAGACCAGAAAATATTTCCCCGAGTAGTAAATTAATTCCATCATGGGAATGGTGATTTATAAAATTGAATTTTTGGCAAGATATTTTACTGTTTAATTAAGTTTAGTTCCACAATTTGTTTTCTTTAGAAACAAATTAGCAGCGTTACTAAAATTAGGAACATTTTTTGGTCGAAAATTTCTCCTGAGACGTCTTACTGGGATTTCCGAAGAAGTTTATCCTGGAACAGTAGTTCCTCCCAAGGGTTCTTCCTGGGATACCTTGATAGTTTGGTCGAAAATTCCAAACATGATTTAACTCGATATTCTATCTAGACCTGTCCGCCGATTGAAATTTTATCGACGGTGAGGCGTGATAGATCATTTTCACCCAGTGGCAGTGGCGTGGTGGTGATTAGCGGCGGCGTGGGTCAGCGTGAATCGATTTAGTGTATTACAAGTTTTTCTCTGAAAGTTCCTCCAGGAATTCCTCTGGAAGTTCCTTCAGAAATTCATCCGGAAGTTCCTCTAGAAATTTCTCCGCGAATTTTTACGAAATTCCTCCAAACATCCATCTTAAATTATAGTCAAATATTTATCCGTTAACCCTTCCAAATATACCCTCTAAATTCCATTATTTTCTCTGTAATTTCTTCAGCAATTCACTTAGAAATGTCGACATCCCCTTTCTCGGAAATTCGATCAGAAAATCATTCAGAAATTCCCATGTAAACTCCTCCGGACATTCTCTCTGGAGTAACTCCAGAAATTCCATCAAAATCTCTCCATTAATTACTTCGAAGCCTTTCCGGAAATTCTCATTGAATTTCTTCTTAAACTCACTTGGAATCCCTTGATACTCACGCCCCGGAAATTCTTGCGGAAGTTCCTGCAAGAACTATCCCGGAAAATGTTTCCCGTTTTTTTTTCTTCGGGAACTCTCTTGGAAATTCCATGCAAAATTCGTCTGTAAATTCATCTGGCTACAAAAATTTAATTTCTTCAAAACCAGTGCTGGAAATACTCGCTTCACGAGTAAGAAAAGAGTGTAATTTTCCAGAAATGTCATACTCGCGTGAACCTACTGCCGCATTTTTTCTAGCGCTTGCTTTGTTCGCGTGTATGGGCAGAGCAAAGACAAAAAGCAGGGCAGTATTTTTTTCACGAGTAAAAATCACGATCGCGAGTATTTGAGGTTACTTCGAATGAAATGGATAAATTTCACTCAACATAAACACAAAAACAATGAACAAATGTGTTCTTGCTCGACCATCCGTGAAAATCATGTTCCGAGGTTGGTTTATGACATTTTGCAAATTAACCAGAATGACTCGCGAAGGTCCACGAACATTTTTCGGTGTTCGCTTTTCTGTTTTCTCATCGAGTGGTAGGTAGGCAAGAAAAGGCAAAACAAGTGTTCGCGAGTATTTTGCATGCGTTGTTTTGTGAACAAGGTACACAGAATTCCACCACTGGTCAAAATTCTTTCGGAATTACCTACAAAAATTCCCCTTGATATTCCTCTGGAAATTATTTAAGGGATTCTCCCGGAAGATCCTGTTCCTTTCCTTTTTCCTTTTTCAGGAAATTCCTGAAGAATTTCCTGAAGTAATTAAAAAAAAACATTCACGATGGATTTCTTGGTTGAGTTTGAGTTTCAAAAAATCTTGATGGATTTTCCTATGGATTTCCTGGATATATCTTCGGAAAAAAATCATAGAAGAATGTCTGAAACAAATCTTGGAGAAATTTGAAAATAAGAAGTTTTTTTAATGAATTTCCTAAGGAATGTTCAGATGAAAGTATTTATGAATGTCAAAACATATTTCAAATAAAGTTTTGAAATAATTTCAAATAAAAATCGAAAAAATTCTAGTAGAATTTCAGAGGGTGTTCTTGAAGTAATTCCTTAGTTTCCTGTAGAACAAACCCACATTTTCAGAAAAAAAGTATCTTTATGTTTGGCCGAGAATGTGTTGAATAGTGGCCATGTTGCCAAAAATTACCCCACGTCGCACTTCCTGGCCAGAGATCCACGCTAGTTGCAGTTTGTGAGTAGATCAACATCCAATGATTTAGATTTAAATACTTTATCGACAGACACCAGTGGTAAGACAAATTCCTACCCGTCCTCCTGAATTAAGTAATTTATAACCTTGAGTCACCACGAGTATTATGTCTAAATCCCTTCCCTACTAACTGTTAATGATAAGATGATACTTTTGCAAAAATATCATACTTAAGAATGGCGCTCCGCAAAGTGTCACACGACTGAGCCTACCAAATAAATGAAATGGTTAAAAAAAAGAATTTGCCCTTCATTCTCATCACGCAAATGCGGTCGCTTATCGGCTTTTACCGGATAACACGCTTAATCTGCATTCCGATCACCATGATGCCAATCCCTCCAATTCCGTAAGACGATGGGTTGATTACGATAAATTAAAAAAATGAAACACTTTAGTAACAACTTTATTTGGATAAGATCCAATACAGCATTTGAAGAAATTGAGAAAAACTACCTTCTCTCAAAAGTTCATACAAACTCTTAGAACATTGGTATGAGAGATGACTCACAAGCACTAGGAAAAGTCGAACTTGGGGTTATAGGACCTTCAACAAGAATAGATGCCAAGTTTACCTGACCAATACCTGCTTTTCAGAACTGAAACTGCAGCACCAGCCTTCGCCACGAGGAATGCTGAGGAGTGAGGATACGTCGGTCATATTCAGTGACTCGACCAATTGTCCAGAAGCATTGGAAGCCGGGAAATCAAAACACTCACACATTCAACAAAATGAACGAGCAGCGAAGAGAAAAGATCTGCACTACTGCCGGATTACCGAGCACTCAACCATTCCAGCAAAACGACAGTGCAGATGAGGCCGCAAAACAGGGTCGCTCCATGGGACTGACGGATGTTGTATCCAGGCAATATATCCTTAGTGGAAGGATAGTTGCAACAGGAAGGATTAAATCATTCAAGAGACTACGTCTTGGTCATTGTTGCTAACTAAATCCATATCTTTGAAAACGAGAACCAGACCGATCGACATGTGCAACAAAACGTAACGTTCATCATATCCTGGCAGCTTGTCTAAACTTTGATCTGCAGAAGACAGGATAGGATTCCCTATCGAAATGAATAATTTACTAAAAACAACAAGAAAACAGAAAAATTTCAAAAAATATGTTAATGAAAATAGAATGTGTAATTAATCATGGAGTAAAACTCGACGATATTTTAAGAGATGAATATTCAAGTTGGGTAAAATTTCAATAAACAAAAAAAAGGTTTGTAATAATTGAAATTGGATATTGATCTGTTTTTATTCAGTTCATGATTAGATTTAGAATGGTTTTCCTAATCATACATAGAACGGTTTAAACATAAATTTCTCAATTTGGAAATAAAGTTCAAGTGCACCTGAATTGCAAACATAGTTATTTTTTTATATTGTTCGAATACACACATAATGTCACCATCGAAAATCATTGTATAAAATTAATATTTATTCAATTAACCTTGGTCTTCCTGGGATACGCTGTCCGAAAATTGATTGCTGTATTTTAATTGTAACGGAAAACATCACCCTGCCGCAATCATCCGATAATCCAATTTGATGGAGCACACCGAGATGTCCAAATTGGATTAATATTATCGAATAGGTACTCATGGCTGCAATCATCTGCAAGAAAGAACGGGAAATTGTGTTTCAATAATTGGGCACCTACTCGGCTCCTGGACAAAGAAAACGCATTTATTCCATTAAATTACCCCGTAAAACAGAGATAAATCGACATCGAACAGGTCCGAGCATGAAGCGTTGGTCCAGCAAATTAAATCGAATCGACGGATTCTGTAACAGCGAAAGAAGGACGCAAAAAAGTGTTACTCATCAGCAGTGTCATTGAAAGTGGATTAAAATTCTTACCACTGTTGCTGTTTCCTCTTCATCGGTTCGTTAGAAAGGGGTGATCATCAGCTGCCTGTGCTGCGGACCTATACGTTTTGAATGGCAACAGAGTAGGAAAAGCTTGTTAGTAACACCAATCAATGGATAGCCATTTTGAAATTTAGGACTGGAGATATATTTTTTATACTAAAATAAAAACACAAATAGCATTTACTGAATAGTTCGATAAACATCGGATTAGCAAAACTTACCTCGTCTGTGGTGACATGGCTAGAAAGCATAAACAAAAGTTCCAGCATAAAACTTCCATAGAGCACGGTCAACAGTAAATCTTTATCGCAGTTCACGTCCTTACATCCATCGATTTTCCTGCCAGCATTGTTCAACACGGACAATATAAAAGTGGAAATCAATTTTCATCGAGTAGATATAGGAAAAAGGAAAAGGTATAAAAGGCTTGAATGATTCGCTGTTCGTCGGCTGCATAAATAGAGATAAACATAATCGATGTTTATATCTCGGATGAACCAGGAACAATAAATTCACAAAACATAAATTCAAGCAAGCCATATAATTAGCTTTTAAGTATGATATATTTAATTTTAATTGATCATAACCCATTCCAAGACAGTACACGAAACAGATTGTTTTACTGCGTTCATGTTCATGTATTTAAACCCAAGTTTTAACAATTTGTAATAATTAACCGCATAACACAAATTTTACAGGACTGGAGGTTTACTCTAACTTTTTCCAGAATCATTGAAATTATTTGCTCAAATTTTGTCAAAATAACATTTAAACCTAGTAGAACTAGGCTTCGTCACGTCATTCAGGATCAACTGCTGCAATAACAGTTCAATAAGCGCATCATTGTCACCGCATTATGGGATTGTGGAATAAAATTGAAATCAGGAACGGATGCGGCAATAGGTGCTTTATGTGTTCGTACGATAGTAAAATCGAATTACCTCACCCATCATGCAGGCCACGTGCTCATCTCCACCACTGTGACGAAGTGGTACAGAATAAAGATTAAATTTCTACCCCAAACGACGGTTTGTCAGTCGGATCGTCTGCCGGAGTTTGAGATAGATTTCATAAATGTGTCTCAGCTGATTGGTCCTCGTTTGGCTGCTGATGATGGTTTCCAATTTTTCGCCCTGCTTTGATTGGTGACATCCTTCAGTGGGTGTCGTGCAGTGTCTGCTTCCTTTGCGCGCTATGCCTGAGCAGTGGTCCTTCGGATGGTGGATCACCAACTCGATCCACATTTTGCCACTTTGCTTTCCATTTCGTTGTTCGTTGTCGTTTGCCAATGTTCCGACTCGGATAGTGCTTGTTTCAGGTGCTTTATAGCGATCTTTGATCAGCTGCACAGGAAATGTACTGCTGTTTACTGATGGGCTCACCAGCTGGGGTATGAGACGTGTCAAATGAAATCATTCGTCAGTTTGACGTTCTCGCTGGCTGCTCGTCGAGTAGAAGAGTATATTGATGGAACACTTTATGACTGAAGCGATGAGCAACACTGTCATGTCCTAAAAGATGATTCGTCATAAGCATCATTAGATATCATTGTTATCTTCGAAATGCAACTCAATTTAAGCCAGTATTTTTTATTTTTTAATTATTTTGAGAATATATCTAGTGCCTACCAGCCAGTACATATGATCGGACCTTTTGTAGGTGGCGTTTGTCGTAATAAGCAAATCCATCTTCCGATTTGTCTTTCTACCAAAGCGCAGGACACTGAAGGATAATACGAATGTTCACGCCTCAAAAATGGAACACTGAATGATGCTCGTTTATTTTCACCGTTCGAATAATCTGAATTCTCTGTCAGCCTACTAAGTTGAATCTCAAATTTCTTCTCATTAGCTCTTAACATGCTAGCATTTCAAATGCCTACTACGATTGAATTTAAAATTAGTTATAATTTTTTTATTATCATTTTAAATATTTTAGTTTAATTCTTTTCATCAACAAATGATGCCTTATTGTAACCCACATTTATTTATTTATTTATTCAGACTAAGGCCGAAGTGGCCTGCGTGGAAGTCTTCTCCATTCGGATCGGTCCATGGCACGTCGCCAACCACGCACTCTACGGAGGGTCCGCAAGTCATCTTCCCCTGATCGAATCCACCTTGCCCTGCGCACCTCGCCTTCTTGTGCCCGTCGGATCTTGTCGAGAACCATTTTCACCGGGTTACTCCGACATTCTGGCTACTTGCCGCCCACCCATTGAACATGGATGCCCCAACAGCTGATGCAACTCGTGGTTTATTCGCCTCCTCCACGTACCGTTCGCCATCTGCACCCCACCATAGATGGTATGCAGCACTTTCCTTTCGAAAACTCGTCCAGGTCTCGTGTCCGTAGAGGACTTATTGAAAATTTAGCACGGCAAATGCTGGGTAAAGCGTACCATTGGTACTTCGCGTACCTAAAGGAATAAAATAGATCCCATCTCGCGGTCCTTAGCCTCTTACCCAGCAACTCCTATCCCTACCTCCCGCGGTGCTGGCCGGGATACGAGCAACCTTAGGGAAGATCGGTAACCAACCCCGTGGGATCTATGGTCGTATGCTGACAGGGGTTTGCTCCTCTCCGGAGGTGCAAATCTAATTAGATCTGTTCTCCATGTCAGGATCGGCTCACAGCATCTGTTCTCCATGTTAGGGGCGCTGATCGTAGTAGCCAACGAGGGACTCTAAATGAACTGTCCATGGTCCACCGGAAATAAGGAGGAATGGTCCTTCGAAATTTAGGGGTTTGGTGTCAGGCCCCACAATCGCAAAAACTCACGCACGAACAATCAACAAGAGAGTACGGACCGGAACTATCGCGAAGACCACTGCGACGGAAAGGGACTAGCATTGGAAACGTTCGTGGAACTGCAAATCTCTCTTCATCGGGGCACACGCATATCGCCGATGTGCTCAAGCGTGGATTCGGCGTGGCGCTGCAGGAGGTTTGTTGGAAGGGATCAATGGTGCGAACTTTAAAGATAATCATACCATCTACCAGAGCTGCGGCAACACACACGAGCTGGAAACAGCTTTCATAGTGATGGGCGATATGCGATATGATGATAAGGACGCATTCTACGCGCAGCTGGAACGTTAGTACGACAGCTGCCCAAGCCACGACGTCAAAATCATCATAGGAGATTTGAACGCTCAGGTTGGCCAAGAGGAGGAGTTTAGACCGACTATTGGGAAGTTCAGCGCACACCGGCTGACGAATAGAAACGGCCTACGACTAATTGATTTCGCTGCCTCCAAGAATATGGCCATTCGCAGCACCTACTTCCAACACAGCCTCCGCATCGGTACACCTGGAGATCACCACGCAGAGGAATCACTCGACCACGTTCTGATTGATGGACGGCCTTCTCCGACATTATCGACGTCAGGACATATCGTGCGCTAACATCGACTCTGACCACTATCTGGTGATGGTTAACTACGCCCAAAACTATCCGTCATCAACAATGTTCACCGACGACCGCCGCGTACGACCTAGAGCGACGAAGCAACCTGATGTCGCCACTGCACGCCAGACATCTCGAGGAGCGTTGCCGGAAGAGGGTGAGCTCGATGGGGCCCCTCTTGAGGACTGCTGGTACAATCGGCAGCCTTGACGCGGAGAGAAACAACATCAGGTATATGGGTCGAAGTCGACGGAACGATTGGATCGACGAAAAGTGCAGGCAGATCCTGGAGGAGCACGCAGCGCGGGTGGTCACGCTGCAGCATACCCAGAACGTGGAACGTTATAGACGGAAGCGGAGACACAGACCTGCCTTTTCAGGGAAGAAACGCCGCCTGGAAGAAGCGGAGTGCGAGGAGATGGAACACTGTGCCGTTCTCAAGATACGCAAGTTCTCCAGAGCTCAACGCATCCCGCAAAGGCTTCGTGCCGCGAGCCGAAATGTGCAGGGAGAAGGATGGGAGCATCTCGACGGACGAACGTATGGTGATCGAAGGTGGAAGCAGCACTCGAGGAACATCTGAATGGCGCTGAGAGTACAGGCAGTGAAAGTCAAGGCAGCGGAGGATGACTGCAGTCCTCTGCGGACGATAAAACCAACCAGCCCCCACCTTGAGGGAAGTTAGGATGCCATTCAACAGCTAAAGACCAATAAAGCATGGTAAGGATGGTATCAGCTGAGCTCATCAAGATGGGCCCGGAAAAGCTAGCCACTTGCCTGCACAAATTGATGTCAGAATCTGGGAAACTGACAGCTACCGAAGGTGGAAGGAAGGGTTATATGCCCCATCTCAAGTAGGCGACAAACTGGAGTGTGAGAACTTTCGGGATCACCATCCTTAATGCCGCCTACAAAGTGATATCCAGATCATCTTCCGTCGTCTCACCATTAGTGAACGGTTCGTGGGAAATATCAAGCCGGCTTGTTGACGGCCGCTCGGCAACGGACGAATCTTTACTGTACGGCAAATCCAAAAGCCCGTGATATCCAGGTCCCAACGCACCATCTGTTCGTTGATTTCAAGGCCATACGACAGTATAGACCGCTAGAGCTATGGAAAATTATGGACAGAACAGCTTCCTGGAAGCTTACCAGACTGATCAAAGCAACGCGGATGGTGTGCAAACTGTGTGAAGATTTCGGGCGAACACTCCAGTTCGTTCGAATCGCGCGGACTAAGACAAGGTGATGAATTTCGTGCCTGTTGTTCAACATTGCGCTAGAAGGTGTCATGCGGAGAGCCGGGTGTAACAGCGGGTACGATTTTCAACAGATACAGTCAATTTATTTGCAACGGATGACATGACACTTGTCGGCCGAACATTTGCAAAGGTGGCAGAACTGTACACCCGCCTGAAACGTGAAGCAACAAAAGTTGGACTGGTGGTGAATGCGTCAAAGACAAAGTACATGCTTGTAGGCCGGAACCGGGCGCGACAGGCCACCGGAAGCAGTGTTACGATGACGGGGATACCCAGAAGAAACTGCAGTCGAAAAAGATTCGCCACCACGCCTGTATCATGTACAAGACTAATAAGACCGGTTGTCCTCTACGGACATGAAACATGGACAATGCTCGAGGAGGACTTGCAAGCACTCGGAGTATTCGAGACGAGTGCGGACCATCTTTGGCGGTGTGCAGAAGACGGTGTGTGGCGGCGAAAATGACCAGTGAGCTCCAGCTCTCAGCGAACCCAGTATCAGAAGGTAGCTAAAGCCGGAAGGGTACGATGGGCGGGACATGTTGCAAGAATGGACAGCCCTGCAAAGATGGTGTTCGCTTCCGATCCGGCAGGCACGAGAGGCGTGGGCACAGCAGCGAGATGGGCAGACCAGGTGCAAAACGACTTGGCAGCGTGGGCGACCGAGGATGGAGAGATGCGGCCTCGAACCGTGGCGGATGGAGAGATGCGAATTGTGTCAAATTGTTGATTAAGTGTTATCTGTTTAGATGTAAACTAAATAAATGAAAATGAAACTTATGAAAATTGTACCACTCGTGTTAATCCGCTCTTCTTATTACCCTTCAAAGCGATATTGAATAGCAGACACGAAGACCATCACTTGCCGTAACCCTTAAGGTGATTATAGATGAAACCCTGTGAATTTCAAATTACACACGTTTATTCATTCATTTTAAAAGCCCAAACCTGGCAATGGTTTTCGTACATAAACTCAAATTATGATTGTTCACATAACTAATCAAACGATCTACGTTAGCTCCCATACGTTATGGTTCTTTCATCTCTTGAAAAATTGTTGAAAAGCATTGGCTAAAATGTCCGATTTCTGGCTTCATTATATAATCACCTTAATTCCATAAAGTGATATTTCTCAAAGCACTTATGTTCTATAGAATAGTATTGAAGTACATACTGAAATTCCGTTATTCAGTGGCCTTCCGTTATATTTGATATTATGCTACTGCTACATCTACCTTTTAGTGCTCTATTTAAACTTGATTGTATATGTCGTTTCACATCAATATGTACCCCTTGTACTATGTCCGTCCAAACCATTGCTTCGACAAAGTTAGTCAATCTAATTACTTGGAATGGGTGCCCACTTGGACGAAATGATTAAGGATGACCAATTAGCAACGTCAACTTCAATCATCATTTACTTACGCCAATCGAGCTGAATCCTTTCCGACTGTTCTACTAATCAAGAACATAACTAAATTCCGCGCAAACAACCACCCCCCATAAAACACGCTTTCTATATAGATTAGCCAGCCAAAGTCCACTCCGGCCGCAATGTTTAATCGGCTCATCAAAAGATCTCAATCTCAAACAGCTGTTAATGAGCTTCATTAGCGAGTGCTGATTGAAAAGCGCTGTACTGACTAATGCAACCACGAGGCAACATCCAGCGTACTGATTGGTCAGCTCAATTACCAGCCGGACCAAATCCTCCCACTGCATTTTCGAGACAGCTCCAGCGTCGTGGAAACGTGATACACGGCATAGCGGAACAGAACGCCAGATGCTGAATTCCGATAATTGAAACTTCCAAGCTCCTCGGATGCAAATTTTGTCGATTCGAATCGTTACGTAAAGTGGCATTATGCTCTCTCGAGGGTGTTGTTTTGAGCGGTGATGTTGTTTCTGTTGCCACCATTTGCCATAGTAATCCCGCTTCGGTAATGGTTGTTCGCACAGATGTTGTTATAACGATGGACGGGTTTTGCTGATGAATAAACAAATTAAACCAATGTGTATTATAGCGATTGAGTCATTTATAATCAGAATCGAACAGCCATGATTCAAATTGAGATTTAATGTGACATCACCCCTGAATCCTCCAGGAACATAGAAAACTCTGACTTCTAAAATATGCAGATTTTATAAATATTACAAAAGTTTCAACACTTATATTTCCATTTGTAAACACTTCTGCCGGTCATACACATTATTTTCCCATTTGCTGGATACGGGACAGTTATGCGCATAACGGTAGTGGTAGAGTCTCATGAACTTAAATTTCCTCTAAATGACATTTATACTGGCCGGTCGATAACCACATTTTAGTCTTGAGCGTACTTTACAAGATTGTCACTCTTCGACAATTCCTGATGGCAATGTTTTATTTAGCTTCTATTCCAAGTAATGACGTCAAGCGATAGAATCGCGTCGCATGTGTTTGAGGAAGACTTTGGAGGTTCTGGTTACAAGGACTAATTTATTTTATTTCAAATGACTAAATAGACTGAATTTCACTATGTCTTTATTATTTTTCAATCGGAATGAATCAGAACTTTCTCAAATTCCATCAGAATTTATCTCTTATTTCACTTGTAATATGAGATTTTATTGAGTTTTTCGGCAGGAGAAGACATCACATTGATTTTCAGCTATCCGGACGCTTCAGTGATTTACTGGCCTTCGACCATCTTCTGCGGACAAATCTTCCGGTCACCTCTTCACGAATAGACAGCGTAACTTGGAAGGGTCCAAGGAATAGATTCCATTTCGAGCTAATTTGCTCCGTGAAGGAAATGCTAAAAATATTATAATAGCTTTGTTTTTACGTAGGATTTTACAATAAAATTAACTCACACACAACCGCAATACAATCCATTTGTTTTCAATATTTCCTTGATTCTGTGTTCTATGTTCTATGAAAAATTGGCCCTCATCACTTCATCAGGTACCACGTCAGAATAATGATAACAGAGCTCGGTACAAAGTTCAACGATAAATGGTTAAATGGATTACAGTAAAAAATATACAAATTTCGAAAAACCAAGGAGCTCGGTAATATTCATGTTTGACGTTTAATTTTAAAGAGGGATCAGTTAGCAATATTACGATGTCAGTATTTCTGAATATTTAACTGAGCTTACGGATTAAAATTATTTTAACGAATAAGAATCAACGATGTGTACAAACTCGTCGCATACATCATTATATAAGTAACGATTGTTCCAAAATATAAGTTCGTCGACAACTCATATCGCATTCAACCTAGATACTTAGATTTGAAAGTTTTTATGATTAGTTCTGTTCTATCCAACTTTCACTCCCACCATAATGGATGCTATAAAGTTTTTGATATTAACTGGCCACTGAACTGAAATTCTCGTTGAAGCAAGCTATAATGTTTACATCACTGTGACAAAATTTGTTGTTTTTAACAACCAAAACTTATATAGAAAAACATGTCTTTAAAACATAAAATACATTGCAGACGAGATTGAGGGTGTTATCCATTGATACTGGCACATCAATTATTCGTTCTTTAATCGACATATAAAAGATACAATACAAACACAAGCAGCTCTAAAAACTCTCAAGTAATTGCAAGTTTTCGATAAACTGAATTGCCGATAACTAGTTCCCTTCACAGGAGCTACCTGATCAATAATGCAAAAAAATTATAACAAGGTAGTTACAGAAAAATTTAACAAAAGTATGTAAATTTTGCTTTAGTTGGTTAAATAACAAAAATTATATCAAAATACCTCTAGCCATAACACAATTAAAACAGAGGTTGAAACCTTCATATCAACATTATAACAAACGTTGATATTTGTCACAACAAGTGGTGCCTCATCACGGACTGGTAGCACTTACGTGGATCTCCACCTCATAATCTAGGCAATTAACTTTGTTCCAGCTATGCATTAATATCGAGCGGGTTCAAGTTGCCTGAAGGTTGATTACCTCGATTTTGTTGTCAATGTCTACAAAAAATGTAGGCAATTATTTTGTGAAAAAATCTCTAATGTTGTTAAATTTTGATATCAAATAAACTGGCGAAGATACATTTTATCGAATTATCTAATTATAACACACGTTGTTTTAAATAACAACCATTGATATAATTGAGATAAAACTTTATATGATTCCTGATCGGGTATCCGCAAACATGAGCACTATATCAGAGAATAACCGTCGAAGGTGACTACTTAAAGATAATCACAAGAAAACGTAGAGAGATAGGCTGTAGGTGTTTCAATATCCTGATTTAGAGATGATCGTGGAACATTTGAGTTATGTTGCAACATCATTTGAAATTGTGTAGGTGTTCGATTCCAATCCAACTTAGGTTTCCATCCTCAAGTAGGTCAATCACCCATCTCCAACCGGTGTGATTAAAAGGACTGTTTCGTTCATCAGAAGACAACCACAAGAACACCACCTAGAAAGTAAATGTAGCATATGAACTGTATCTGGCTTAAGGTGTCAGGTTTACTGCATTTTCCTACCACTAATGAAAACAAAACACTTCATCAACTGGCACAGCAAAAGTGTTCCTTCTTCGGAGGACTCAACGAAAATAAAAATACACCTCGATATTTCAATTGAGACATCAGAGGAAAACAAAACTCGTATTTTATTTCAGTCAATTCAACATAGGGTAGACCGTTGCGATTAATATTCCGAAAACTCGCTGAAAGCGATTTCGACCATAATCGCGTCACTTTATTGCGCAGGATTTTGGTTTTGTTTGTTATATGTATCATCATGTACTCTACACTAAGAGCCATTGAAAATGTTGAATTAGATGTGTAGAAGAAGAAAAGAAGGATCTACTCATGCGATTATACATTTCAGCTCGAAGCTCGATTTATGCAATTGCACAACATGTGACTACTGAGGTTTTGCAATATAAGATGTAAATGATTTTTCTAAATTGGAAAATTTATTGGACAATTGTGATGCATCTCAATATATGAAATTTTTGAAGTTTATTGTGCTACTATACCAGGAGGCAACTAGAATCATTTTTCAAATTTTTTTGCATCCCTTAAGTGCTTTCTTTCTGGTATTGAGCTAGACCATATTAGCAGCATACAGACAATGGCTAAAAAATATTTGTAAATCAAAGTTTGTTCTAAGACAAAGTTTTGATTTTCTGCTTTAAAGTGGATATAGACACTTAATATATTTGTTACATTTGACTTGAAGGCCTTCAATGTTGTTTTAAAAGTTAGTTTTTAGTTAGTTAGTTAGCAGAAGTTCTAAATTTTAGCTTCCTTAGAATTAATTTGAACCCCTTATGCATGACAATTACTTACATGAAGGTTTCAAATAAGAAACTCTCGGCTTATGTGGAAAATTATAAGCACTGAGTTTTGGGGTATTCGGGAAATTTTCCATTTTTGCAAAGTGGAGAAATATCCAAACTTTTTTGCAATCTACTAAATGACAGAGGCTTCTCCATTTGTTCAAGAGGCCCGTGTTATCTGCAAACAGTTTGTAGACACCCTGGTATAAATGGGTATGTCAGAAGTAAAAATGTTATACTGCCCATGCCTGAGTGATATTAACGAAAAAATGTCCATCCATTCTGAACGCGCCTTTCGAAAGATATAATATCCAGGCATCGTTAGTAGAAAATTTCAAAATTTATCTAGGGTCAAAAGTTATAGCTTACAAATTTAATGATTTTTGCGTTCGATATTTCACTAATATGCAACCATATAGGGTTCCTTACCCATTCCCGCCTAACATGCGTACGACTGCATTATTTTATTGATATTTATGAAGGAAGCAACTTCTTGAACTTTGTGGGCTGTATAATACTGCAATGGGTAAATTTCTGCTTTAAAAAGCTTTTCGTGCTAAATATCATTTCAAAAAGCTTTATTTGATTTAAATTACGAGCAGCACTCATTTCAGTCATAGCGATTCCCATTCGGCATACAAAACTAATTCCACGCCTACAAAACTTCACTCAATCTCATTTATTTCTCATTCTCTCTCGGACGGTAGAAAATGCGACGTAAACAAAAATATGCACGTTACACGACAACAGGACAGTGGAATTATTCATAATCATTTTATTTGGTTGGAGAATATATTTACTCATCAAATTTCTTCAAAATACTTAAAACAATATTTTTCACCTTTTGAAATCAGAGAAATTCAAATAACATGATAAGCGTCAACGTATTAGACAGTTTTCCTATTAACGATAAAGGATCATTTCATACTCCTGGCCTTTTGGCAGCGCAGTGCGGCTAGAAATTCTTAGGCCGAGGTGATTTTTTGTTCCGTTTGAGGATACATTCTAAAATGTATTCTAATATGTTAAAAGTTCTAGTGAAACGATCAAATGAAAAGAATTGAAGTGCGTTTGTTTATAATTATTGTGTGGTGATTAACAGCGTCAAGCTATGGTTGTATCCAGCACTGTGGCACTTTCAGGTAGGTGTTTATTGATGATACTTTTTGTAGTGAAAGAATCACTCCGGCTCAGTGTTGGCATCGAAGAGCGAAATTTTGAAATCTACATTTTTATTTTATACAATTGATCAATTAGGATAAAACGAGTAGTTGACAAATATTAGTATTTGCAAGATGAATGGGACTTTTAAAATTATCAACCATAAACCTACGACTTCCAAACAGTATGAATCATTGTTTCCTGTGCAGTGAGCCGGGAACCGGTCCATAGAGCCCAAGTATGATTTACTATATCTGAATTTCCTCCTGATTACATCCAAATAAATTATCATCAAATATGCAATTTGCAAACCTCAATCAAACTTACTTAAAACCTTTTCTTTAAATAATAGAAAATAGCAAAGGATGTATAGATAACATTGTTCTAATATCAATGACAAAATAGACAATACAACCACAATAAACTATTCAAATTACAAGGTATTCAATCTCCTAATCATCAAAAGTGTGAATATTGTCTATGACAGTAAGTAACTCACTCTATGACGACTCTTTTTTTCTTCCTAAGCAATGGAGGGGAATCTTCAACAGACATCCTGGGTTGACCGGAGTGGATTAGGGACCACCACAACAGCAAACAGGGAGATGGAACTTCATCGACCCGCTAAGTCCATTTCGCCTAGCCCAGTCCCTCAAGGTCGAAAGTAATGCTTCCATGGGGGCGGCGCCAGCTGTTGCCGCTTGGGTGGCCTACGCCTATGTCCTCGGAAGGTGGGAAGGAACTTCGCGCCTGCTGCCCTGCAGAGCCGTATCAAAATTGATGATGCCGTGCACCCCAAATTTACCTTTCTGCGATGGCGCCATGCTGCACAGGACTTGCCGACGGCGCCGGCCTTACCCCAGCCTTGACGAGGACCTCTTTCCTCGGCTCGAACCCGCCTGGGATGACGCCGCAGCGACGATACCATGTTGTTCTTCGCGCGGCCCATTCGATAAAGGATCGGTTCGACCACAGGGCAGCCACCGGTACAGCCCATGAAGCCGACTCGAACCCTGGACTACCTCTGTTTGCGCCTAACTAGCCATCCTGAGTCCATACCACCTTCTGTCGCCCAGACGTTTGACGCAAGATAAACAGCACAAACGTCATCATCTTTCATCTCCGAACTAGTTGCGAGGTGATGTCCAGACCACATGTTGCAAGCATGTGGTCACGTTGCGCAAAGTGGGCAACAACAACACGTGTTCCGCCATTTCCTCTAAACCTGCATACCAAACACTCGGGCGAGGCCGGCGAGCCAGCTTCCGCATCCCTGCATTAATTTGCCTGCTTAACGTTGGCACTTCGCCATGGGTGCTTGCTGTTCAGCTTTGCTGCTCAAACAATTGGGAGGTTCGGAGCATTGTGCCGGTTCCCTTCCAATCAAGCGTCGGAGCCTTCCATAGTCCCATTGCTTGATGCCCCAGTTCCGAGCATTGAAGTACCCTTCGGTTGCTCATATGCGCACAGGGCACAGACCATCCCACCTTGACGCTCCCTAACTTGCTTGGAGGCATCCGCTGCAGATAATGAACATTGCTAGCGTCCCGCCGGACTTTTCCGTAGCCGAACGGCGTGGGTGGCGTCCACTTCACCTGTCGCCGCAGGGCAAGCGACATTCTTCGACTTCGGTTTATCTCGTCACTCTTAACCTTGATTCACCTCCGTCTGAGTGCCCTCCGTCTTCGTTTTCTCCGCCAACTTCTTAGTGGCGCCGCACCCGAGCCCGCTTCAACTCGAGGATCATCTCGCACGTCCGGGTGTCTTATTCGACGTACGTCGGCGCGAGTTCTGACCGACGCTCACTTCATCGCCTCAAACGCCGAGTACGGCCTCAGTCCTGCATTCCAGTGTTTCTCTTGGTGTATTAGGGTCAGGAGACTGCATCCCTCTAATTCCCTGGTCTGGGGCGGTTGAGAGTTCTCAGCCTGCCAACCCTTATGGCGACTATGTTTTAATCATCACCTATATTTAAAGTATGCATTATAAACGAACGAAAGGAAAGATTTGACAGGTTGGAACCTGTACATTTATGTTTATCAAATAGCAAACCGCTGTTGAAAAATAAACAACGGATATTTAAGTATAAGCAAACTTGGGAATAAGCTGGCCTAGAAAATAGAGCTGACTCAATTGTTAAATAATTGTTTATTTAGAGAGTACGAATGCTCTCAGGCAGAATGTCACATGAGATAAATGGTAGGTAGACACGCAACATTCTGCAACATTATGAAAATGAAAAATGTATAAACAATAGCCAGTGATTATAAGTAACGTTTTTGTAAAATAAAGAAGAGTCGGATTTGAACTTGGAGTTATGGGTACATCAGAACTGTTCTATGTTTATTTTTCAAATTGTAGCTGTTTCCGAAACAACCTGAGAACTTGCGCACCTTACCGTCTTTCCTGGGTGAACATTTTCCAGGTCCCTCCCACGGTTTGGAGGTACCTGGCCGGGTTCAGCTTCCCAGCCCACTACCCTTGTTTGGGGTAGTAACCCTCGCGTTTGGAGCGGCCCCGAGCTCATCCCTGAGACTGTCTCCCGTTTTTTGTGTCTCATTGGAGCAGTGACCCGATGTGAACTTTGCTTCCATCGCTGGCACGCCTCGGTCGATTCTGACCTTGCCGAGTCCGTGAATCCTTGGGCCTCCAGTCTGGACCTCGAAGCCACGGATTTCACGGGTTTACACCTGGCCGTCCTCGATCCCCCTCTCCAGCTGGGCGTCCAACATCGACTTTCGAAGTTTCACAAGCTCCTCTGAGGTCCTTACGATATTATGCTTCGATGACAAAGTCGATGATGGCGGCTTTCCGTCATCCTCAAGGAAAGCCCATCGCGTTTGCGGCTCATCGCCTTCCACGTATGGGCCGTGTATAACCTCTACCGCGGAACCGGAGATGATTAGTGACCCACGCTTACGCTGCGCACTGAGTTTCCGACTATTGCTTCTGGCCTCCTAGGCGGGAGACCTGAACAACCCACCTCTTGCGAAGGGTTGTCGCACTACACTACTACCAATTGAAGAATTGACTTGTTTTTTCTTTTGGTTCCAGATTGTCAGGAAAAAAGGTCCACCACGCCAGAGCCAGTATAGATGCGTGAGGACAAGTTGTGTGGAGGGTGCCAGGTACCCCCACAGGCTCCGTTAAAGGCCTAGCTCATTATTTCCAGCGCCATCCCCTCGGCACAGCCAGCCTTGATTAGGGGTTAGGGACGATGGTCCCTTTGGATCTGAGATTTTGAGCTAGAAACACTTGCAAAAAATTTTACAGTGCCTGAGACGATTTAGTAGGTTCAACAGTTTCCAATCTATTCCCTTATATATCGTATTTCGACCTCAACTGTAGTCGTCTTCAGTGTCTCATCTTCTTGACTCAAGTCTGTTGACTTGTGGTCGTCTTCAGTGTCTCGAGTGTCTTGAGTCGAGTCAGTACGAGACACTAGTGACCAGATAAGATCGAAATACGTATGTTGAAATGGGTGGAATTAGTGAATGTACAATTTCTCGATCGTAAATATTTCATAATAGTTTCAGTCTTCAAAATCTCTCATTTTCTTTGGCTTTTATATGTAAAATGCGATGGTTTTCCGCTTCTAGTTCTTAGTCGGATACTAGTATTCCAGTGTCAGTTAATTTATATAGTAGACATTAATTTGAAATAAATGCATCGTAGTTCACAAGTCAGTTGAATTGTTAAGACGTTCGAAGTGGTGCATATGCTTTTTCCGTCTACCGTTCTCGAAAAATCGGTTTCCTCATTGATCTAGCCCTTCCATTTTTTCCAAATGAATCTCGTTTCGCCACTGTGAATAGAACTGGATGATGGTTTATAACTGACAACAAATGATGCATTGTTGTTTAAATGTTGGTTACTAGTCTTACTAACTGCCCAGTACCCATGAAGCAAAAATTTTCATTTTGTTATTCTATTTACCAACTATTATCATTTTAATAAAGCAGAGTCATCTATAGAGTGTAGTTACTTGTCTGTCATAGAAATATTCACACTTAGTATGATTAGGAGATTGAAGTCAATATTCTGTAATTTAGACTGTATTGTGGTTGTATTGTCTTTTTTGTTTTTAGAACAATGTTGCTATAACATCCTTTACTATTTTTTTATACAAAGAGGTTTTTAAGTTATATGATTGAGGTTGCAAATTGCATATTTGATGATAATTTTTGGATGTAATCAGGAGAAATTCACGGTATATGTGGTTGCGTATTAGTGATATTCGAACAAAAATCATTAAATTTGTTACTGCTATAACTTTTGATTCCTAAATGAGAATAAATTTTCTAGCAGAACTGGATATTATATCTTTCGTACGGCGAGTTCAGAATGGATGGATTTTTTTTCGTTAATAACGGTCACAGGCACATCGTGTATACAATATGGGCCCCAGTATGCTGCCTTGGGGAACACCAGCCCTTACAGGTAATCTATCAGGTTTAGAATTCTGACTATTTTAAAGGGTGTGCGGAATCAAATTACTTTCAAAAATTCGATAACATTTCACCTACTGGGCTGATTACAACGAAATTTCTGTGACGAGCTTCAGCATGTGCTTTCACACTGCGTGAATTTCATTAAGAAACTTCAATGTGTTCGAAAATACACCGAAGGAACAGGACGATGTGCTTCCAACTCTTGCATTCTCACCTTCATCTAAAAGATGTTAGTAATCAATTTTTGTTGACCCTATCACAAATTGTGCAGATTGAAAGATCTGGTCTGGAATGCCGACTTGAAAGCCTCCAAAATTGATTATTACGGAACATAAAATGTTAATTTGGCCTTTCGTCAACATTTTCCGTGGTTTCTAACTCCAACGTTAACATTTTCGTTTATCAAAACTAATGCAAGGTAAACTTTTTCAAACTTTCTTTTTGTCGCTTCTATAGTAAACAACCAAAATAAAAAAGAAGCGCTGAAATCTAATTTTGGACTGATATTATGTTTTGATAAGCATCAATCTCATTATTCAGGCCGTTCACTGTACCTTTTTAGATTTTTGGTTTTCGATTTTGTAATAGTTAAAGCGTCAAAAAATATGGTTTCTTTGGAAAAAGTTGACTTTTAATAAGATTAAATAATCGACTGCGACAATAAAATTAGTTAATTTTTTTTGTTGGTTGAATTCAAGATGATATTAGTAGGAATGTGCAAAATCTTATATGGTTCATTTAAGAAAAAGTTTCAGCATTTGGATGTATTTAAGAATTACAGTGAAACAGTGATACATAGTCAAAGCTTCTATATGTATTGCAGTCCCTGAAAATTTCATGACAATCGGTTGATAGACTATTTTTTGTGAGTAGTTCAAAGTGGTTCAATTTGATTCGTACACCCTTTAGATCAGTTTAGTAATGTACAGAGGAAATTTTACAAACAAACCTTCATGCCAGAACACTGTTAAATGCTTTTATTCTGTTCTTAATAGAATGGGTGTTTGAATGCCCATAGCAAGAAAACTAAATTGCTCAGCTGCAAAAAAGTATGGTCATAATATGAACCATCATTCTATTTAAAATTATCTTTCAAACAGTTTGCTTGATGACAAGCTGATTGAGCAATAACTAGAAGCCTCAGCTGGATTTTTGTCCGGCTTCAAAATTGGAACAAACTTTGGCGGTTTCCATTATTTGGAAATATGCCATTTGAAAACATTTGTTAAATAAATTAACAAAGGCGGATAAGTCCTCTGGGAAGTTTTTTGATAAGTAGAAAATATCATCATCCCAGGGCTTTTTATTTGTAAATTTTTAGTAATAGATCTCACTTTATCCAAATTTGTTCTCTTGATTATGAGAATGTCTTCATGTCTCGTGTAACCTGATCCTCAATTGTGAACTAGGGACTAGACTAAAAATTATGGGCACCCTCGAACTGCTTGAGCAAGTTTTGAGCCTTTTTGTCTTTTTTATAAAATTTTATTCCCTCTTAAGCGCTGGTTGGCTTTTGAGGTTTTTTTTAAGAATTTTGTTTTAAAATAGTTTCGAGTGGATCAACTGAGACATTATTCTCAAAGTATAATAGGGTAGACAATATGTACCCCCCTAAGGCAACTCCTTGGTAACTTTTACTTTCCAACTATTTATGTAACTTTGTTGTTATTTGGTAGTGAAGAGAAGTACAAATCATTGCCGTGAGTAGTCACATAAAATATTACAGATAACACGTAATAAACTTTTGAAAAGTCATTGAAAAATGAAATTTAAAAAGTGCCTGAACAGCCGCCCACCTCAACCAAAATCATTTAATAGCCCTTCATTAGTATTTTATCAATCCCATAATAAAAGGCTACAAATCCTCATGCTGACATTAAAAACCAACATAGGTCCATCAGCATTTGATTACATTTCAATATTTTCATACAATTTGAAAGCAAACTGCTGCAGGCTCCGCTGCGCTTGTGTTCAGATTGGTAAGGGCATATCGTCCCTACACTGGGGCATTTTGGAGTGAGCATGTTTTCGAAAATCGTTTGTTTTGAAGATGGAAGCAATTTTATATATTAACCACTGAAGTAATTTTGTTGCCCAACTGGGTGTTCCGGTATGGTTTGCGGACAGTATGCCAGAGTCGCTCCGAATTTCAGCAAACAAACATTAAAAGTTACATAAAACTGTGACTTTGCATTTTTTAAATATTTTTTCATTGTAATACAAAAATATTCCCATATTACATAGGATGATGGTTTACAAATATTTAAAGGTACCAACTGAATTTGACCCTAATTAGTTATAGTTTTCTAGAAATCAAATGGGGCGTTTGGGCCAGGTGGGGCGCATTATACCGTCTAAGGTATTTCTCAGGAACAACAAAACATTTTGAATTTCATTTATCAAATCTCGCAAATTGACGAGAATTGTGTATTATGTTTCGTTCGAGCTTTCCCAAGAAAGAACACTTTACTCTGTGCTGTATTTCGATTGAGTGTTTTTCAGCCAAGAAGCAACGAGAAATACATTTTAATACTAGCGAAAAACCCAGCTTTGCCCGGGTGTTGCAGTACCACAAAGAACTATTTTGCGCACTCATAAGATTAATTTCCGATGCGATTTCTTGTTTCCTCAACAGCTGACCCAAAATGTATTTTATTATTTTTTCACCTTTCCCCTTAAATTCGCCACTTTTGTATATACAAACATTTGCGACCCAAAACGAATCGATTAGGGAAAAATCTTGCAGTTAACGTTCGTGAGGGTAAATCGTCAGGAAGGAAATCTTAACTCATTTTCATTTAAACAGATTTTCAAAGTTTTAGCCAAGCAATCTATTCAAGATTACAAAGCTACACTTTCCTATATGAAGGTTCTACTAAATAAGTATAAACTGAACAATACAATGTCGAAAGGCGGTTGGTTAATATCATTTTTTTGAAGATGGAATGTAAAAACTAAATTCCGGTAGGGGCTATAAATTTCACACATGGTGCTTTCTTAAGATTACAGAACAGTTGGATATATCACTAACACAGGATACTTTACTAACTGGCGCAAATTTGCAGAAATAATTCAATTGTCGCAAAATTCGTGCACACCTGCGTAACATAAAACCAGGAAAAAGGGATACATGAGCATTGAGTTCTCCTAGCCTAGTAACAGCATATTTTCTTATAACTTTTCGTTTCATAATATGTATGGAATTAATGACTCACAACGTCAAGTTCATGTTGGTAGCATCTTTGATTTTTAGTTTGGATGCCACCCGTTCGGTGGAATGCATTACCTTTCTTACGCTGGTATCAACCTGAAAAATGATAATAAAATTGACCAGTATTCTTCCGGAAAATTTTTCAAATGCAGACAGCGATTAGCAAAATGTATTGCCTTTTCTCAAGCTTCAAACTAACCTTCTACATTCTAAAAATGCCTTACCCAATATCGTCGGTGTTGTCTGAAGAATTCAGATTGCTGATCAGCCACACAGCCATTGTAATCGAAGAGAGAAAGGATCTACTTGGCCATTTTTATGGACGAAATGTACTGAATATCGGGCAGAACGTTTCATTGGTGCAGTTTCATCAAAAATATACCCAATACTATTTCAGGTGATGAAAATACCTGTTGCTGCGTAGAATGCACCTATTCTGGCTTGATGTTGGAGCTCCGTAATCTCGTCGTGTGGGCGATATTCCCAGTTTCCTCGAACGTTTGGGTTCCCAGTCCAGTTACAGCTGGCAGCGTGTTGTGGCCTTCCACGCAGTCAGTTTACCTGGTTCTATAAAATATTATTTCGCTATTCTTTCTTCCAACATTGCACTAGAGACCACCCACTGAAGTCTGCCGTATTTTATACGATTCACAATATTTTTTTCTTTCTCTGTAGGGGATGCGATGTCAATGAAGAAGAAGCATGGTGTTCGATTCGCATAGGGGCTGGTGATAAAGACTTATTAGCCACCAACATCATATGCAAATCCATCGTTGGAAGCGATCGACGCTCAGAACGACATGACCTCAGCAGCACGAGCACATACGTCCAGTCCAACCAGCGAAAGGCGCCCCGACTCCGACGACTGAAAGAAAAGAGTGCCAGCGTAACATCGACGCGACGCCGCGGTGAGTACCACCAAAGAGAGAGTTACATGTCACCGAGCAGTGGCACGCGTAGGCACTCATCATCATCATCATCATCGATACAATACGTGGTGCGCGAAGTTTCCAGAACGTGTGACCTGGCTAAAGTGTTAGTTTTTATTTGTTATTTATTTATTCAGACTAAGGCCGAAGTGGCCTGTGCGGTATTAAAGTCTTCTCCATTCGGCTCGGTCCATGGCCACGTCGCCACCACGCAGTCTACGGAGGGTCCGAAGTCATCTTCCACCTGATCGATCACCTTGCCGCTGCACCTCGCCTTCTTGCTTCGGATCGTTGTCGAGAACCATTTCACGGGTTATGTCCGACATTCGGCTACGTCCCGGCCCACCACAGTCGTCCGATTTTCGCGGTGAACGATGATGATTCTCCCAACAGCTGATGCAATCGTGTTCATTCGCCTCCTCTACCGTCCGCCATCTGCACCCACACCATAGATGGTACGCAGCATTTTCCTTTCGAACTCCAAGTGCGTTGTCCTCCACGAGCATCGTCCAGGTCTCGTGTCCGTGAGAGTTACCGGTCTAATTAGCGTTTTGTAGATGTCAGTTTGGTACGGCGGCGAACTCTATTCGATCAGCGTCTTGCGGAGTCAAAGTACGTGACATATTTCTCTGCTGGTGTCATTTTCGGCAGTCACCAGTGAGCCCAAGTACAAATTCTTCTACCACTCGATTTATCACCACCGATCAAACCGCATCGTGGTGGGTGGCTCCATTCTTCTCTTGAACCTCTTCCTATCATGTACTTCGTCTTCGACGTGTTGATGACTAGTCAATCCGCAACCCTCTTCGTCTGATGTGAGCTTCCTCCATCTCTCAAAGTTACGTGCCATAATATCTATGTCGTCGGCGAAACCAAATGCTGGACGGACTTATTGAAATTATTACCACTCGTGTTAATCCCTGCTCTTTGTACCCTTCCAAAGCGATGTTGAATAGCAAACACGAAAGACCATTACCTTGCCGTAACCTCTGCGGGTTTCGAGAGGACTCGAGAATGCCCTAAACTCGAACTACGCACATCACCCGATCCATCGTCACTTTGATCAACCGGTCAGTTTATCCGAAAACCGTGTTCGTGCATTAGCTGCCATAGCTGGTCCCGATCAGTTATATCATATGCGGCTTTGAAGTCGATGAATAGATGATGTGTGGGCACGTTGTATTCGCGGCATTCTGCAGTCTTGGCGAATGGCGAACACCTGGTCCGTGGTGGAGCGTTCGCCCATAAAACCCGCCTGGTACTGCCCACGAACTCCCTTGCAGTTGGTGCTAGTCGACGGCATAAATTTGGGAGAGTACCTTGTGGGCGGCGTTCAGCAATGTGATTGCGCGGTAGTTCTACAATCAGCTTATCGCCCTTTTGTGGATGGGACACACACCTTCCATCCACTCCTGCGCAAAACTTCCTCCTCCAAATCTTTGTAGCCCAGTGCAGCGCTCTGCGTGCCTCACCACCGTGTTTAAATAGCTCTCCTGGGTTGGTCAACCCCAGGGCTTTGTTGCTTCAGCCGCCAATCTCTCCTGGATTTCCTGGAGATCCGGGCCAGTAGAATTATGTCCTGCGCGCGTTCCCCAGGTCATCACCATACCCCATCTTCGTCTGCCACATCGCCATTCAGGTGTTCTTCGTAGTGCTGCTGCCACTTTGGATAACCTCACGCTCGTTCGTAGAAGGTTCCCGTTTATGTCCTTACACATACGGGCTGTGCCGTGCCACTGAACGGTTTCTTCTCATAGAACTTTCGTGTGTTATTAGGCGGTACAGTTGCTCCGTTTTCACGGTCTCGATCTTCCTGCTGGCCTTTTCCTCCGGAAAATCGAGTTTTTCTGTTCCGCGCCTGTTTAATCGTGCCTCTTCCTCGTGCGGTGTTCAGCAATCTCGCCCATGCTGCATTCTTCTCTTCTCAACCTGCTCACATTCGCCGTCGCGTTCCGTCTTCCGATCCGGGGCACCGTGTCAAGTGCAGCGGTTGGAAGTTGCTACCAATGGCGGATCGAATATCTCCAGCTATCTTCAGAGAGTGCGCCTGCTGTCTTCCGTTGGAGAGTGCCGCTTCCAGCTGCTGCGCATGTATTGGCTGTCTACCGTCTTGTAGCCGCCCAATTTAGCTCGCGGTGTCCGACTTCGACGCGTGTTGTACCCGTCGAGAGTTTTGAGCGCAGGCAAACTGCAACGAGGTAGTGGTCGGATTCAATATTCGCACTGCAGTAAGTGCGGACTCGTGATTCGGAGAAGATTTACCGTCGATTAGAGATGGTCGATTTGTTTTCCGTTTCTTGGTTAGGTGATCTCCATGTGGCCTTGTGGATATTTTTTGCGGGAAAGAAGGTGCTTCGGACTACCATTCCGCGGGAGGTCTGCGAAGTTTATGCATCGTTGGCCGTTGTCATTCGACACATGGTGTGCAGACTATCGGTCTCGATGACCGGTCTATACATTCACCCTTCGCCTACACGCGCGTTCATGTCACCGATGACGATTTTGGCGTCTCCGCAGGGCATCCATCGTATGTCTGTTCCAGCTGCGTAGAACGCTTCTTTCTCGTCAGTCGCCTTCTAGTGGGCAGGTGCACGTGATGATGCTATATAGTTGAAGAAACGGCCTTTAACTCCTCGAAGCTTGCACATCTTGCGTTGATTGGCTGCCACCCAATCACGCGTTGGCGCATCTTTCCTCAGCACCTCTGAAGCCGTTCCCGCTCGTTGGTGGTGCCACAGCTTTGGTGTTAAGGTAGCGCCATTGATGCCCGCTTTCCACACACCTTCTGTCCTGTCCAGCAAATTCCTGCAGCAGCCGACGCTGAAGTTGCGGGGAATGGTCATCGTAGATCACTGTCGCAACCTGCGAAACCCGCGACTTGCAGTTCCATGTTCAGCTTCCAATCGTGATCCTTTATGTCGTCGCTCGGTCTTGCTGCCATTATATCGGTCCATATCTCTTATATTGTTCGTAATTATTGTTTTCCAGGCGGCTTATTGGGCCTGCCAACCAGCCCTGTCTCAAGCCAGGCCGTCGTGTCAGGTGTTTTAGCGTCCCCTAACAGCCGCAGGACTTGAGCTATGCGCTTGGCGGCACACGTCGCTGGCGCGACCACGGTGAGTATATGTAGCTCTTTTTATAGAGGTTTAAAGGGCCCACTGTCAAACCCCCACCAATCTAGGGCAGGCGCTACAACTCGCAGATGGCTACTGGGGAGGGATCGTCAGCTCTTCGCGGACAGTCCCTGCTGCCCCATGCCAAGGTAGTGTAAAATGCAATCGAGCTGGCAAACGTGCTCTGTAATAGGATAAGCTATGCCTTTAGTTTAGCCTTACGAAAGGCAAGGAATATCAGTGTTTGACCTGGCTAAAGGTCTGGCAATGCAATAACTTCTAG